>NW_022329769.1:38927-54497 GCF_002776525.5 Piliocolobus tephrosceles | reverse complement strand
TTCCATTCCATCTTCCTTTCCAATCCATATTCCATTCCACTCCATTCCATTCTATTTCATTCCATTCCATTCCAATACATATTCAATTCCTTTCCATTCCATAACATTCAATTCGATTCCGTTCCATATTGCATTCCATTCCATTCCGTATTCCATTCCAATCCATTCCATTCCATTCCATTCTATTCCATTTCCTATTCCATTGCATTCCATTCCATTCCCTTCCATTCTGTTCATGTTCCTTTCCATTCCATATTCCATTCCATTCCATTTCATATTCCGTTCCATTTCATTCTATACTCTTCCATTCCATTCCATTCCAATCCATATTCCATTCAATTCCATATTCCATTCCTTACCATATTCCTTTCCATACCATATTCCATTCCATTCCATGTACCATTCCATTCCATTCCATTTCATTCCATTCCATATCTCATTCCCTTCCATTCCATTTCATTCCATTCCATATTCCATTCCATTCCACATTCCATTGCATTCCATATTCCATTCCATTCCACATTCTATTCCATTCCATTCCATTCCATTTCATATTCCTTTCCTTTTTATATTCCATTCTATTCCATTCTGTAGCTCATTCCATTCCATACTCCATTCCATTCCATTCCAGATTCCTTACCATTCCATATTCCATTCGATTTCATATTCCTTTCCATACCATATTCCACTCCATTCCATATTCCATTCCATTTCATTCCATTCCACTCCATTCCACATTCCATTCCGTTCCGTTTGATTCTATTCCATATTCCACTCCATTCTATATTCCATTCCATTCCCTTCCCTTCCATTCCATTCCGTTGCATTTCATTTTATGTCATATTCCATTCTATTCTCTTTCGTTCCATTCCATTCCATTCCATTGGATTCCATATTCCATTCCATTGCTTATTCCATTCCATTCAATTCTATTCTGTTCCATCACGTTCCATTCCATACTCCATTCCATATTCCATTCCATTCCATTCCATTCCATATTCCATTCCATTCCGTTCCATTCGATTGCATTCCATGTTCGATTCCGTTCCGTTCCGTTCCATTCAATTCCATATTCCATTCTATTCTATTTTCCATTCAATTCCCTTCCCTTCCATTCCATTCCTTTCGCTTCCATTCCATTTCATATTCCATTCCATTCCATTTCATTCTATTCCATTACAGTTCATTCCATTCCAAATTCCATTCCATATTCCATTCCATTCAATTCCATTCCATTCCATATTCCATTCCATTCCATTTCATCTTCCCTTCTATTCCATTCCATATTCCATTCCATATTCCATTCCATTGCATATTCCGTTATATACCATATTGCATTCTATCGAATTCCATTCCGTACTCCCTTGCATTCCATATTTTATTCCATTCCATTCCTTTCCATTCCATTTCATTCCATATTCCATTCAATTCCGTTACGATCCTTTCCGTTCCATTCCATATTATATTCCATTCCATACTCCATTGCATTCCATATTCCATTCCATTCCATATTCCTTTCCATTCCGATCCATTCCATTCCACTTCATATTCCGTTCCAATCCATATCCCATTCCATTCCATATTCCATTCCATTCCGTATTCCATTCCATTCCATATTCCATTCCATTTTAAATTCTTTTCCATACCATATTGCATTCTATTCTGTTTTCCATTCCATTCTATTCCATTCCATTTTCCGTTCCGTTCCGTTCCATTTCGTTCCATTCCTTTCCATATTGGATTACATTCTATATTCCATTTCATTCCATTCCTTCCATATTCCATTCCATTCCATTCTGTTGCATTCCATTCTATTCCATTCCATATTCATTTCCATTCCATATTCCTTTCCAGTCCATATTCCATTCTATTCCATTCCATATTCCATTCCATTACATTCCATTACATTCCACCTTCCATTCCATTCCATTCCACATTCCATTCCATTCCATATTCAATTACGTTCAATATTCCATTCCATTCAATTCCATTCAGTATTCTTTTGCATTCCGTATTTTATTCCATTCCATTGCATTGCATTCCATTCCATTCCATTCCATTCCATATTCGATTCCATTCCATATTCCATTCCAGCCTATTCCGTTACATTCCATTCTGTTCAATATTCCACTCCATTCCCTATTCCATTCCATTGCATGCCATTGCATTCCATATTTCATTATATTCCACTGCATTCCATTCCATTTCATTCCATATTGAATTCCATTCCATATTGCATTCCATTCCAGATTTCATTGCATTCCATATTGCATTCCATTCCATATTCCTTTCCTTTCCATTCCGTTCCATTCCATTCCATTTGATATGCAGTTCTGTTCCATTCCATTCAATTCCATATTCCTTTCCATTCCATATTCCATTCCATTCTATATCATTCCACTCTATTCCATTCCATCCAATATTCAATTCCATTCCATATTCCATTCCAAACCATATTCCATTCCATTCCATTCCATATTTTTTTCCATTTCGTTACATTCCATTCCATTCCATATTCTGTTTCGTTGCATTCCATTCCATTCCCTATTCAACTCCATTCCATATTCCATTGCATTCCGTATTATATTCCATTCCAAATACCTTTCCATTCCATTTTATATTCCGTTCCGTTCCATATTCCATTCCTTTCCATTCCATATTCTATTCCATTCCATGTTTCATTCCTTTCCATATTCCATCCATTGCATTACATTACATATTCCATACCATTCTACTCCATATTCCATTCCATTGCATTTCATGTTCTATTTCATTCCATATTTCATTACATTCCATATTCCATTCCATTCCACATTCCTTTCCATACCATACTCCATTCCATTCCATTACATTACATATTCCATTCCATTCCACTCCGTATTCCATTCCGTTCCATTCCATTTCATTCCATTCCATTTTGTATTCCATTCCGTTCCATTCCATTTTAATTCCATTGCATTCAATATTCCATTCTATTCCATTCCCCATTCCATTCCTTTCCATATTCCATTCCATTCCATTTTGTACTCCATTCGATTCCCCTCCATTCCATTCCATATTCCCTTCCATTCCGTGCCATATTCCATTCAGTTTCATATTTTATTCCATTCTGTATTTTATACCATTCCATTCCATTCCATATTTCTTTCCATACCATATTCCATTCCCTTCCATATTCCATTCCATTCCGTTCCATTCCATTCCATTTCATATTCCGTTCCATTCCGTTCCGTTCCTTTCCATTCCATTCCATTCCTTATTCCATTCCATTCCATATTCCATTCCATTCCATTCCTTTCCATATTCCATTCCATTCCATATTTCATTCCATTCCATATTCTTTTCCATTCTATTTTATTCCATTCCGTTCCATTCCATTTCATTTCATAGTTCAATGCATTCTGTTACATTCTGTTCCATGTTCCGTTCCTTTCCATATTCCACTCTATTCCATTCCATGCTATTCCATTCCACTCCATTCCATTACATTCCATATTCCATTCCATATGGAAAGGCATGAGAGCTCTGCCTGGGCTGCTCCCGGAGCCTAGGCAGTTGCCCGCAAACCCACGCATGCGCAGTAAACGGCCCCCCCTCTTGGAACCTGGGCCAGCTCTGGGATCCCGGGGATGTTCATTTCTCCTGGTTGTGGAGTCTCTCGCCGCCGCCTCTGCTGCCGCCGCCGGGCCCAGACCCGGAAGGCATTAATGCCAGGCTGGTCAGACTGGGGGGAAAGCAGGTCTCTCCACACCGAGTGAGGTGCTCAACCCGAAAGGGAGGCCACCGCCCCGCCCCCGATCCCGTCCCAACCGGCGTCCTAAAGCTCCTCCAGCAGAGCCCGGTATTCCTCCTCGCTGAGGAGTAGCGGTTCCAGCACAGCGGGCTCTCCCACGTCCTGCAGCTCTGTCAGGGCCTCCGTTTTCTAGGAAAGGCAGCACCTGCTGCAGAAACTCAGGGGTCCCCAGGAGCTCATCCAGCAGGCTGGAGGGGAGTGCAGGCTCCTGGTGCGGCAGAGAGGGCGCCCAGATGGCTTGCATCTGCTTCTGCTGCGCGGAGGTCTCTGGGGGCGGGGGCCCGGTGCCGCCCCGGCGACATGGGGCCCATGGCCCAGCCCCACCATGGACTCAAATGGGACGTGGGCGGCGCAAGCACACCCTGGCCCTGCGGCTCAGCTCTAGCAGGCCCAGGCTGTCCCACCCAGCAAAGGCCCATCAGGCTGTGGTGCTGCTGGTCCTGATCTCCCCCACATTGGCTCAGGCATGGAGGCCACCCCCGGGGAGTCTGAGGGTGGGAGAGCATCCCTTCCGGAGTAGCCAGATGGGTGTAACATGCATTTATGAGGACAGACATGATCAGCTTTGAAGAAAAAGGTTTTTTTCTTTTTCCAGCAGTCCCACTATAGGGCATTTATCTACAGGAAAGGAAATCAGCATGTTTAGGAGATACCTGCACTCTCATGTCTACAGCAGCACTATTCACAGTAGACAAGATTAGAATCAACCTGTTTTGGACATTTCCAAAAACATAATAGATTTAAAATGTAGTATATATTCACAGTGGAGTACTATTTAGCTGTAAAAATTATGAAATCCTGTCCTTGGCCGCAACATGGATCAGCCTGGAAGACTACATTAAGTGAAATAAGCTAGGCACTGAATTATAAATATTGTGTGATCTCACTCATGTGGGAGCTAAAATAAAGCGAACAGCTCATGGAAGTGGAGAGTAGAATTCTGGTTATGACAGGCTGGGGATAGCAACAGGGAGGAGAGCACAGGGGGAGGTTGGTTAACAAATACAAACTGACAGCTAGATAGGAGGAATGAGCACATCTATGACACCAAGCTGGGAAGCCCTCCATGTCCCTGAAGATGGGCTACACACAGGTTGCCAACCAGAGCGGCCAGGCCTTGGGCCTCGGCCCACAGATACAAGACCCCAAATACCACCCAGGAGCCCAGTGGCCCACAGGGTTCCCTCGGGCGCCGGCGACTGCCCGGGGAGGGGAGGCCCCTGAATATCTCCCTTACGACCAGGAGGAGACTGGCTACTGGGGCTCCCAGCTCACTCTCTCCCCACATGGTCTCGCCGTTTGGGTGTTTGGGGTTTTCTTGTGTTTTCATCTATTTTTTTTAACCTGTTCAGTGCTGCCAGTCAACCGAGGGTCTGTGAGTGGCAATGTGGGATCAGGCAGTAGGGTTCCCCCTGTCCCCCTGCCTCGCTTTGCTTCCTTCGCAGGACTGAGCCACCGGGCTCTGGGGAAACAGACCAAGGCCTTTTCCTGATGCGTGTACCATGAGGGTCCCCGCTGGTACGTCCAGGCTGTGGGCCCAGCTGTGCTGGGGAGAAGAGACCTGGGCATGGAAGGAACCAGTCCCAGAAAGTTTCCTGTTGCCTCTCCTCTTCCCCTTTTTTCTCAGCTGATCAGTTTGTGGTTTCTGTACTCGAAAAAGTTTCAGGAGGTATTAACAAAAGAAAAAACATATTTTTTTTCCCCCAAGGAACAGTGCGGATACAGTGCAGAGGGTGCTGGGAAATGAGTCCCCTGGGAGAGGGGGCCCAGACACGATGCTAAAATATCTCAGGCTCCTGAGTGGCTGGATTTCCCTAAGACCCTCAGACCAACAGACCTCAGACCCTCAGACCTCCATTGGAGCCCGGTGAGGAAACCGAGGCCCGTACAAGGTAGTGGAATTCTGAGTTGTCAGGGTTAAGCCTGACCCCTCTCCATCCTAGCTCCCACACTCCGTGGCCCTCACTAGGGTTTTTTGTTTGTTTGTTTGTTTGTTTGTGTTTTTTTGAGATGGAGTCTCTGTCACACCGGCTGAACCACAGTGGAGTGATCTCGCCTCGCTACACCAGCCTCCCATGCTCAAGCGATTCTCCTGCCTCAGCCTCCAGATTAGTTGGGAATACAGGCTCGTGCCACCACGCCTGGCTAATTTTTTGTATTTTTATTAGAGACAAGATTTCACCATGTTGGCCAGGCTGGTCTGGAACTCTTGCCCTCATGTGATCTGCCTGCCTTCTCCTCCCGAAGTGTTGGGGTAACAGGCATGAGCCACCACGCCGAGCCCCTCAGTAGGTTTTTAGGAGCCTCAGGCCTCCTTCTCCCCTTCCGGGCCTCACCAGGTATACTGGTCTATCTCCCCCTGCCACATGTGTGGCCAAGTACTGCACAGGGCCCCCCACCCAGGGGCCCTGCCAATGAGATATTGTGAAATACCAACTGTGGACCAAACGCAGTAAAACCTGTGTTTTTAAGAAGAAAATGAAAAGACTTAAAATTGCGTTTTAAGACTTCATTATATATTATTAAATATTTATTAAATGTAAATGTTATAGAATTTAGCGCCTCTATCTCACAGTCTCTGGGAGAGTTTAGGAACTTGACTTGCCTAAGCCTTAATCAGTAAACACTTCTGGCCTAGCCACATTGACCATCCTCTCTCCTAACATCATCCAGTACATTTCAGAAGCTCATGGAATACTCTCCCACCTTTTGTTTCAACAGATACATCAACTGATACAATTATACAGTAATTGTATAAGATGATATTAGATTTAATCTCACAATCACACTCAGCTTGATTAGTAACCCTTCTCCTACACCTTGCTCAACTAAATTTATCTACATTTTCTATGAATTGAATAGCTTAGAAACATACGTTGTCTATGTATTATAGTGTAATTTATTATAATATAGAAATACAGACGTTCTGTAACTCCCATTTTCTGCCTAGGAAATACTAATATTTTTTGAGTATGGCAAGTGTTTCCAAGCATTTAGAAGTGGAGAGTGTAGGGAATCCACTGCAGAATGAGGTCTGCTTGTCATCCTCTCAGTCTCAACTGTTCTCCCTCCTTCATCTCTCTCTGTTTCACTGATGAGTATAGAAGATCAGTCATTTTTATATGAAATGAAAATTGATGGAACTAAGGTGTTGATTTGAAAATCCAGTCGACCACTTATTGGGTGTCTGCTACAAGTTAAATTGTGCTGTAGAGAACAGCTCAGGAAAAGGATGCTTGACATTGATGTACATAACAGAAGTACAAACATACCATTAAAAAATCAGACCTCTTATGAGAATCCAGATTCTCATGTAAGTTTTGTGAAGCTCTTTCAAGTTGAGTATGTAAAATTTCAAAAAGAAATCATTTTAACAAGTCATTCTTGAGACAGAAAAGTAGAAATAGAAGATCATATATGGTTGTTTCACTAGCTCAAATCTTAAGTACAGTTTTTAGTCAATTGACAGCCATATAATTCTTATTTTATATACTGATATTCATTAGAAATTACAAACTTTAAAATATATTCCTGTCTCCTTCCGCTAATCAATTTTAAAATTTCATTCATTTGATTATATTTCTCCTTTTTTTTTTTTTCTTTGAGACAGCGTCTTGCTTTGTCACCCAGGCTAGAGTGCCGTGGCACGATGCCCACTCACTGCAAGCTCCACCCACTGGGTTCATGCCATTCTCCTGCCTCAGCCTCCCAACTAGCTGGGACTACAGGTGCCTGCCACCATGCCTGGCTAATTTCTTGGTAATTTTTAGTAGAAACGGGGTTTCATCGTGTTCGCCAGGATGGTTTCTATCTCCTGACCTAGTGATCCGCCTGCCTTAGTCTCCCAAAGTGCTGGGATTACAGGTGTGAGCCACTGCGCCTGTCCTATATTTCTTCATTTAACCTGGTCTGGAATAATTATTTCCTGCCCAGCATTAAATTTAATTAATATCTATTTTGTTTACTTGGTTTAGTTACTTTTGACCATGTTCAGTACACTTCTTATAAAGCAAGCATGAGGAATGTTGGCAAGTTTATTGTTTTCACTCTTCCAAATCCCTAATGGCAGCAACCCAATAGACACATACCACAATATAAACGCATACACACTGACACAACCATGCACACCCATACCCACCCAACTACACACAGACACAGGGACACACACACACACACACTCCAGTGGATCAACACATAAAGCACTCTACAGGCAAAGACATCATATATCAGGGATTTCTTAGTGCACTACATACTTTTTAAATTATCAGGACTCTTCAATTGAGGTGAGTCTACAGGGATTTCAAAGGCTATTTGAGTGCTAAGTTATCTAACTAGTGGTTGGACCCTATTTAAATAATGCATTAAACGCAACTCTTGAGGATGTGAAGAACATCTGTGCTTTACAATGAACCAGGTCTTACAAGGTCCTGAAAACCTCAAGCTTGTTGTATGTTATATCCTTTAATAGATAAAGTGAAGCTGATATTAATGTGAATATACTTCATATTTACATCTATTTGTGTTAATTTCTCTTTGCCTGTAATATACATTTTTATATAACTGGGAATAAGAAACATCTTAGGAAAAAGAAAACACACAATACAATTTCCCTGATTACATTGTGCCTTGGTCCAGTAATCCTGCACTGCACATGTACACTATAAATGGGTGTCTTGGGGAACCACTTTGGCATTTCATTTTAATAGTGCATCCTGGAGAATATGTTTGAATGGGTCACATATTACAACTGATTTAAATTTTGACCCATATAAAAATAAGTTTTCAAAAATATGTCTGAAGCCTGGAAACTGTAAAAATGTTTATCATCATAGAATAATAAAAGGCTAGCCGTTAGTCACTCAGAAATTGCTCAGTAAATGTAAGACACCTTAGACATAAATAGTTATGAGTGAGTATAGTTCATCATTAATGTTTGTAAAAGTTAACGCTGTCATTTATAGTTGAGAACAAAAACCCAGAAATGCAACGTAATTTGATAGAGATAAATGATACAAACTTTACCTAAAGCAAGAGAATAATAATAGATGTGTAAAAATATTTGTGTTATAGATAAGACTTTATGATGAAATTGGGTTGAACAACATGAATCAAACGTGTTTTGTATACTACATCTGCAGTTACAACATCACAGTCTTTAAGTGTTTCCCTAACTTCAAAATGCAAGTTATCACTGAAACAATCTGATTTAATGAATTGGGATAATGGGTCATGACTGGTGTAAGCTGAAAGCAATACTACACATTTAAAGTTGGATTTCTTTGTGTATTAATACAAACACCAGAGAAGATGGTCAATCAATTAATTACTGTACAATGCCTATCATAATACTTAAACCTGGAAGAAAATCAGTAAATGTTTAGTGAATAGAATTGGTGATTTGCTTCAATTTGATACAATTTTATGTTCATCTTAGGGCTTACAAAAACTTGCAGCTCTGAATAAGGCCCAATTATTTACTCCTTCCAATAAAACAAGATTCCAAGAATAAGTGTGAATGTTTTGTTTTGTTTTGTTTTTCACTGAAGTATTCCAGTCTGTAGGTGCTCCAAATCACACTAATTTTTCTAGAGTCTGGTACAGGTCCTGGACTCAAGGCCACTGTTACAATAATCATCATCTTTTGTGCCTCAAGGTTGAGCCCTCCTAACTTAACTGCATGCAACTGGAAAAGTCCCATTTCATACTTTAAGCAACCTAGATGTCTCTTTCACTGAAAGTGGTATTCTTTCTGTGTTTTTTCCAGCAAATGATGTCAACCTCTACCCACCCCTGACATCTCAGCGTAATTCTTGACATTTTCTTCTTCATATTTCCACCTTCAATCACCAAGTGTTGTCAGATTTTACCTTCTCTCTATTTCTTGAATGAAATTTTCTATCTTCATTGCCATCCTGGATTGCAGCCCATCACTCTCTCACGTGGGCTATGGTGAGCACCTCTAAAGTGCTCTCCCTGATACTCTCTCCAAAAATGTTTCTTTGCTCTTTCCAGAATGATTACTTGAAAAGTAAATACAATTTACATTGTAAATTGCTTTGTTTAAAAACTCCCAAAGACTGCACACTGGTGCTAGGATAAATATCAAGATCCAAAAATGGGTTCAAGCAGTACAAAATTTGTTTCTTTTCTCTCTCCCCTCTCTTGTGGCATGAACATGATTGAACTAAGTGATTCAGAAATACTGCTTCTTCTCTCCTGGACTGTGGTCTTTTTATTCATAAGCTTTTCCCACTACTATACCAGATTTATTTAATTAGCTCTTACTCTAAGTTTAGTTTGCTCTTCACCTTCCCCACCAAGGGGAGTCTTAACTGATATCCCTAAATATGAAAGGTTTTCATAACAGTGCATAGCTTTTGTCTGTAACAGGGATTATTTTAGTTATAATATTGTTTTTAGGTTTTTATATTTTCACAACTATTTATAATAGATAATTCTGAGCATGCTTTTTGATAATAAGCCTAATATACTTTTAATGGAATTATAATTCAATACATAATTGTTTTCTATAAGTCATGATTCTAGAGATTGGGGCAAAATGTAGTGGTAATCTGTCCCAAGTGGAAGGACAAATAACCAAGCAATGTTGACCTACACATTCATCTCTAAAAAAGGGTTAAGATATTGATTTCCCTGTTTTAAAGTGTAAGCAGGGACAGGAAGTTTCTTGTTTGTTATCCTCTGAACTCACTATTTTTATGGAAAAAGTAATTAATCTGATAAATGACACAAAAGATTTTGATGTTCATTAGCAAGGTGGTGATTCCAAGACATTGAAATAAAAAGGCTTCAGAGCCCGTCTCTCTCAATCACTCTCTCTGGGCTCTTGAAACTGCTTGTTGGGCAAAATAGGGAGGCCTTGTGTAAGAGATGCACAGGAAGGCGAATCCCACTACTGGTTTCATGAATCCAACTTTCCCAAGTATGCAGGATGTCAGAATACCATGAGCAAAAAGTTTTAAGATGAGAGAGGAAGAATGATATTTTACTCCTAAATCTAATTTTAAAATTAAATTTTAAACAGAGATAATAAAGTTAAAGTTAACAAAGTTGAATACACACACACATGCATATAACTATGCACATGCACAGAGGCTTCTCACATTCATTATTTAATTGTTTAATCAACCATGAGAAATGGTTTAATTTTGTATTTTTTATCTACCAATGTTTTCACAAGCTCTGGCTGCAAAACTATTGTTGGTCAAACATGAGAATTTGGGAAAACAAGTCCTGCTGAGAGATAAAAGATCTTGATACAGCCTTAACTACATCATCTGTAAACCTGCGACTGTTTTTAACCAGAGGGAGGCGGGATGGAGCAAGGGTCAGAGGGACTCTGGCAGAGAGGAAAAGCGATCTTCGGGCTCCAGGAGCAACAGGACCAGCCCTCCCCCATGCCCCCGCACGCCGGGAAAAAGGCGAGCGCCCGGCGGGCAGAGGGCCGGGCCCACAGCCGTTGCCGCGTGGGCCGGCCGGGCACTCATTCCCTGAGGAACGGGCGATGTCTGCCGAGGCAAGAGACCCAGACTCGGGATGGCCGTCCGGATGTCACCCTCATGGTTTACAGGCCTCCGGTCCCCAGGCTGAGCCCGGCACTGCAGCGCGAGGCAGGCAGCCCCGTCCACACAGGGGCCACGCTCAGGACCAATGAAGCGTGATTTCGGATTCCACGTTGCTTTGCCGTCTGCCGGGGGCCCGGTTGCTCACGTCTCTCCGTCCCCGAAAGCCTGACCGTGTCGGCTGTTTGATTCCTGAGCTCTGCGGGGACACAGAAACTTCCAGGGAGCCGTGGAACGCCAGCACGGTGCCCCGGCTCTCCTCGCCGGCTTCCAGAGCGGCCACAGTGGAGACTCCACACCTGTTGCAGGATGCGGGAATCCGTCGTCAGGCCATGAGGCCGGGGATGCAGCTTTTCTCCGGGGTGTCGCCCTGCTCTTCTGCGTGGAAGTGAACGCGACCCACACCCCTGCGTGTGTGAGACTCCCACGGCCACGGCGACATCCACCCACGGGCTTGGCCTCCTTCACGGAGAGAGGGCCCGGAAATCTCAAGACTCTCACGGAGGTTCAGTTTCACGCTCCACTCCACCCTTCCAGGCTGGCTTCTCCCCGCTGAAGATGCCTGCGCAGCCCCGCGAGCGGCTTCCGGTCCCCGCAGAATCCCCGGAGAGGCCCAGAGAGCCAGACCCCGAAGCCCGCTCCCCGCCCCTCCACCCTCCCCGCTCCCCTCCCCACCCACTCCCCCCTTCTGGGGCTTCTCCGGCCCCACCCATACCCAGGACACAGCGCCCTGGGCCCTGTGCTTCCTGGCTTCCGGGGTCGGGCTGACCCAGGCTTCCCCCCACCCCCACATTCCTGAAGGGGTGGAGCCTGTGGGCCTTTATAAGGGCCGCTGGCCCTCTGGGCCGGCCTCCTGGCTGCACCTGCGCGCCCTGCACAGGCCGACTGAGGGGCACGGGAGCCCGCCAGCCGCTCTCTGCCCGTGTCCGTCAGCGAAATTCCGGCCAGGTCTCCCCGCAATGGCTCTCCCGACACCTGCCGAGGGCGCCCTCCCGGCGGAAGCCCGAGGACGAGGACGGCGAAGGAGACTCGTTTGGACCCCGAGCCAAAGGGAGGCCCTGCGAGCCTGCTTTGAGCGGAACCCCGACCCGGGCATCGCCACCAGGGAAGAGCTGGCCCAGGCCATCGGCATTCCGGAGCCCAGGGTCCAGATTTGGTTTCAGAACGAGAGATCGCGCCAGCTGAGGCAGCACCGGCGGGAATCTCGGCCCTGGCCCGGGAAACGCGGCCCGCAAGAAGCCAGGCGAAAGCGGACCGCCGTCACCGGGTCCCAGACCGCCCTGCTCCTGCGAGCCTTCAAGCAGGATCGCTTTCCGGGAATCGCCACCCGGGAAGAACTGTCCAGAGAGACGGGCCTCCCGGAGTCCCGGATTCAGATTTGGTTTCAGAACCGGAGGGCCAGGCACCCAGGCCAGGGTGGCGGGGCACCGGGGCACGCAGGTGGACCCTGCAACCCGCCCCCGGTGGGTGTCGCCCCGCTGCTCCCTCGCCGGTCGCCACCATCACCCACACTGGGGCGTGGGGAACGGGGCTTCCCGCACCCCACACGCCCTGCGCGCCGTGGACTCTCCCACAGGGGGCTTTCGTGAGCCAGGGAGCGGGGGCCGTCGCCCCGCTCCAGCCCAGCCAGGCTGGGCAGGCAGCAGGGCTCTCCCTGCCTGCCCCGGCGGGCGGGGATTGGGATTCTTCGTACCCTGCCCTGGCTACACCGGAAGGGGCGCTCTCCCACCCTCAGACGCCCGGGGGTGGCCTCCGCGCCCGAGCCAATGCCAGGGGGATCTGGATC
The DNA here is from genome assembly GCF_002776525.5 of Piliocolobus tephrosceles. Classification (NCBI taxonomy): domain Eukaryota; kingdom Metazoa; phylum Chordata; class Mammalia; order Primates; family Cercopithecidae; genus Piliocolobus; species Piliocolobus tephrosceles. Next base: position 41,335 of record NW_022329769.1, on the reverse strand, counting down.
CGCAGCACCAGAGCCTGCCGGGCCCTTGCTGGGTGGGACAGCCTGGGCCCCCTCGAGCTGAGCTGCAGGGCCAGGGTGTGCCTGCGCCACCCACGTCCCAGGGGAGGCCGTGGTGTGGCTGGGGCCAGGGGCCCCAGGTCGCCGGGGCGGCTTGGGAGGCCCAAGTCGGGGCAGCTCCACCTCCGGGACCCGCGCCCCAGGAGGCCTTCGCGTGCCAGGGGCAGATGCAAGCCATTCGGGCGCCCTCCCCGCCGCTCCAGGAGCCTGGGCGCTCGTCTGCACTCCCCTCCAGCCTGCTGGATGAGCTCCTGGGGACCCCCGAGTTTCTGCAGCAGGCGCAGCCTTTCCTAGAAACGGAGGCCCCCACCGAGCTGCAGGACGTGGGAAAGCCCGCTCTGCTGGAACCGCTACTCCTCAGCGAGGAGGAATACCGGGCTCTGCTGGAGGAGCTTTAGGACGCCGGGTTGGGACGGGATCGGGGGCGGGGTGGTGGCCTCCCTTTCGTGGTGAGCACCTGGCTCGCTGTGGAGAGGCCTGTTTTCCCTCTGGGCTGACCAGCCTGGCATTCCTGCCTTCCAGATCTGGGCCCGGCGGCAGCGGAGGCGGCGGCAGCGACTGTCTCCTAACAAAATAAAAACAAAATGTGCTGGAGTCCATATCCAAGCCCACCGTCAATTTTGACATGTGGATCTTCTATTTTTATATTCCGCCTCTCTTGTCTAAGTGCCAAATGACACTCCCATTTTGTGTAACTACTTCCACCTTTATCTGGCTTCTCTTTCTTTATGTATTAAGAATCACGTTTCATAGAGTTCTGAGAAAATAAATAAATACATCAGCTGTGTGCCGTGGCTCATGTCTATAATCTCATTGCTTAAGAAGGCTAACATAATGATTGCTTGAGACCATCAGTTTGAGACCAGCTTTGGCCACATAATGAGATCCTATCTCTACAAAAATAAAAAAAAAAATAAAACATTAGCCGCACATGGCACACCTGTAGTCCCAGCTACTCAGGTGGTGGAAGCCTGAGGATTGGTTTGACCCTGGAAGGTTGAGACTGCAGTGAGCTGTGATCATACCACTACATTTTGGCCTGGGTGACACAGTGAAACTCTATTTCTAAGTAAGTAAGTAACTAACTAACTAACTAAATTAATTAATTAATTAATTATATTAAATAAAAACAGGTGGAAGCTTCCCAAGACTTTGATGCAGAAACAGGTTGCCCTGAACCAATTAAAAATCAATATCTAAAAACTGGAAAGAAACGAAAGAAGAAAGTTGCATTATTTCTGTAAAGTATGAGGCCATTACAAATTTTACTTTCTCTAGGACATTTTCTCAGTTGTGTCAACTGAAGTCCACTTCACAGAATGACTTCATCTCCTGAGCACGTTGGAGAACGATGATTAAAGAGACTTCCTGGCACTCCCGATACTTTTAGTGTCGCATGGAAGAACCAAGATTCATCTGTGTGAAATAGGTGGTATTACAGCGGAAGACATTGGTTTGTTCTTTCACGAACGTCATCGGAACATTTCCCTACTGACTAGCGTTACTTCAGAAAATAAGCGGAGAGAGATAGTTCTTTACAGGCAAATAAGTTACCTAAATTTCCCAGTTAGAAAAACAATCATGATTTTAGCCATGTCAGATGAGGTCAGATATGCCCTATGCTTCAGTTATGGAAGGTTACCTCTGAATATTGATTGACAGGTATCTTCCACAGCCTGTGACCTGTCGCTGTGTACAAGCTTGTATTCACAACTACCATTCCTTGAAGCTCCCTTGTTGCCCACGCTGGACTGAAGTGGCTCCCGACTGAGGTTTTCAAGGGAAAACTCACTGAAATATTTGAAACCACCACCATCAACAAGAATGCTCTTCCTGTGTGCCAGGATGTACACTCAGAGCATTATCGTATTTTTTTTTTTTTTTTTTTGGAGATGGAGTCTCACTGTGTCTCCCAGGCTGGAGTGCAATGGTGCGATCTCCACTCACTGCAAGCTCCGCCTCCTGGGTTCATGCCATTCTCCGGTTTCAGCCTCCCATGTAGCTGGCACTACAGGTGCCGGACACAGCACTCGGCTAATTTTTGTATTTTTATTAGAGACGGGGTTTCACCGTGTGAACCAAGATAGTCTCGATTTCCTGACCTTGTGATCCACCCGACTCAGTCTCCTAAAGTGCTGGGATTACAGGTGTGAGCCACCGCACCCGGACTCAGAGAGTTATCTTGTTAGTTGTATACGCCAGCATCTCGCAGGAGCTTTTGCCTTTTTTGGGTGTCAACTTTGAGATTCTGATGTAAGCCACAGACCTCTTCCTCTGCCTACAAGAACACCCACCCACAACCACCTGTTGACTGGTTTAGAGAACTCCTGAACCTACAGCTGCGTCCACCT
>NW_022329769.1:27871-28927 GCF_002776525.5 Piliocolobus tephrosceles | reverse complement strand
AAGCATGGCCTTAACCTTGGCAGAATTAACTTTTAAATGGATTGAGAAGGGTATGGGTGGGCTGGAGGGGAAGGGTGGGCTGGAGGAAAAGGGTTGGCTGGAGGGGAGAGAGGGAGCCTGTGTTCTTCCTCAGGTTGCGAGACAGCAGATGGGGAATCATCAGTTATGTCTTCATCTCACATGTGGTAAATCAGTGCTTTACATAAGATAAGGTGAACATAGACCAGCTTCCTATGAAGATATGTAACCCTTTATCTGTAGCTATCTTCTTAGGAACAAAAGGAAAGGCAGTTTCTCGCATGATTCAGCTTCCAGCTAAATTTTTTTCTTTTTGGCTGAGAATTGGGCTCCTGAGGCTTTATTCTTCCCTGCAAACTATATTGTATGTGAAAATTGTTGTTCGGGATCTAAAGTTGTTTACTTACTCCAGCTACATCCCTTAGCTCAATTTCCATTTGGAGTGGCTTCTGGAAGGCTGGAATTGAAATCCACCAGTGCCCATTTCAAGGTGTTCACAACATCGCCTGGGAAAAAGGAGCCCGAATACACTTCCCTGTGGATGCAGGTCAGTCATCATAACGCACAGAAACAGCATTGACCTCAGCCTGGAGCCATTGTCCTGAAAGGGGATTCTTCCCAGCGCGGGCCTGAGACTGATCCCTGAGAAGCGGCCGCTCCATCCCTGAACCCTTCCTGCTTGTGTCTCCTCACTTCCTAGTGATCACAGCATTCAGGTTCAGAATGCTGCAGGCCTATCCCACTGGAAGCTGCCGAGGTGCCTCCTGCCACACAGGACGCCTGGCACAGCAGCAAGATCGAGGGACCAGCAGGGAAGAGGCTGCAGTCATTTGGAGGAACACCTGAAAATCACCTGGAGCCTGGTGGCAGGTGGTCCCACCTCCTCCCTAATATTAGGTCCCAGAGAAAATAACAATATGAACAACTCATGTCACCATTATTAGCAGAATCTTTTTATTCTTTCCTTAATTTTTTGTCATTAAATTGAGCTGAATATGCCCATTTTCTTTTCTTTTTTTTTTTTTTTTTTTTTTTTTT
>NW_022329769.1:0-27771 GCF_002776525.5 Piliocolobus tephrosceles | reverse complement strand
TTTTTTTTTTTTTGAGAGAGTCTTGCTGTGTTGCCCAGGCTGGAGTGCAGTGACACGATCTCGGCTCACTGCAAGCTCCACCTCCCGGGTTCATGCCATTGTACTGCCTCAGCCTCCCGAATAGCTGGGACTACAGGGGCCCACCACCATGCCTGGCTAATTTTTTGTATTTTTAGTAGAGACGGGGTTTCACCGTGTTAGCCAGGATGATCTCGATCTCCTGACCTCATGATCTGCCTGCCTCGGCCTCCCAAAGTGCTGGGGTTACAGGCATGAGCTACCCTGCCAGGCCTATAGGCCCATTTTCTGCTTTTAATGCCACCAATACATGAAAGTCCAGAACTGTTTCTGTAAAAAAATAGTTTCATTTTCATTACATTAATTCTATTATTTTATTCTCTTTGTATTTTTTAGAAGAACTTCAGCGTGAGAGGGGCTATCCCTGCTGCCTTGTGGCTGCAGAAGGAGAGAGAAGGAACCTCTCCAAAAAGGGGTTACATGAAAGCCCTGAGGCGAGATACTCACTTCAGAGGGTTCAAGATAAGGACACTCACTTTGTTCTGTGCAGTGTGGAGACACGGGTGAGTGCTCCTCAGTGACACCAACTGGTTCCCTCTTGTCCTCAGCTGCCAGTGCCCTGGGACATGTTATTTGGACAAAACACATTTCCATGTCCTGCCATCCATTCCACGGAGGCAGGAGAAAGGGGTCTGGAGGCAGGAACATAAGGCCGATTCACCCTGACTTTGGAGAACTAAATCAAATGGAAACTCTTGGGCTATGACAGGAAATATCCTCTCCATTTACACAGGGCATCCACCGAGTACATGACTTTGTCATTTGACTTCATCCTCTTCATTTACATAGGGTGCACACCAAGTAACCAATGGAAACCTCTAGAGGGGATTTGAACCCCAGAAACTTCAGTAACATGCTCCCTGTGGTCAGGCGCTCCCACCCTGTGGAGTGTGCTTTCATTTTGCGTCAATCTCTGCTTTGCTGCTTCATTCTTTCCTTGCTCCATTTTTGTGTTGTGTCCAATTCTTGGTTCAAGGCATCAAGAACTGGGACACCTTCAACCAGTAACATTATCTTAATATCTTGTTTTAAAACTGAATTCTGCTTTTCATCTGTTCACCTAGTTTTTAGAAAATGACAATGAAATACAACTTGGAATGTACCACAGCTTAATACGAGGGTCAATATGAGCTATACAACAGGTTTGATGTTTGAAAGTTTGCAACATTTTTTATTACTCTTTCATTTACAAACTACAGTAAATATTTTAATTTTATATTTAATTATGAAATATATGACAAATAAGAGTCTATAAAATTTGGGTGGGCACGGTGGCTCATGCCTGTAATCCCAGCATTTTCGGAGGCTGAGGTGGGTGGATCTTTTGAGGTCAGGTGTTCAAGACCAGCCTGGCCAATATGGTGAAACCCGTCTCTACTAAAAAAATACAAAATGTGAGCTGAGCATCATGACAGGTACCTGTGATCCTAGCCACTCAGGAGGCTGAGGTGGGAGAGTTGTTTGAACCCAGGAGACAGAAGTTGCAGTGAGCCGAGATCATGCCGTTACACTCTAGGCTGGGCTACCTGAGCAAAACTCCACCTCAAAAACAAAAAAATAAACAAAACTGAATGCATAATCCGGTAGATTAATAATTGCACTGAAGTCATCATCCATTAGCATCGAGTGTCTTGAAAGGCTACAATATGCCCCTCCTTGATCACCTGGATCTCCCTTCTTCACCCAGACATAGCACTAATGTGTTAATGTTTGTCTTGTTTTTCATAAGGTTTATCATTTCTATGTATATTATTAAGCAATGTCATATATAATGGTTTGTGAACTGTATATAGAATAGCAGTGTATTTTTCAGCAATTTCCTTTGTACACTGTAATTTTTCATTGTTGATGCTTCTAACCGCAGTTCATTTTCACAGCTGTATCATATTCCACAATGTGACTATGGCAGTTTTTTTCTTTGATACAGGTGTATATGGATGGCTTTCAGGTGTTTTCTGTTTCTACAATCACCGCCTAAATATTCTACAAACACCGCCCCATATGTGTGTCTTGGAGAAGATAGTGCAAGGGCATTTCAGGGGCAGACATGCCTGAGAAGGCAAGTGTGAGGCCACAGAGGGGCGTGCCTAGCTTTTTTTTTGAGACGGAGTCTCATTCTGTCCCTCAGGCTGGAGTGCAGTGGCTTCATCTTGGCTCACTGCAAGCTCTGCCTCACAGGTTCACGCCATTCTCCTGCCTCAGCATCCTGAGTGGCTGGGACTACAGGTACCCATCACCACGCCCAGCTAATTTTTTTGGATTTTTAGTAGAGATGGGGTTTCACCATGTTAGCCAGGATGGTCTTGATCTCCTGACCTCGTGATCTGGCCGTCTCAGCCTCCCAAGGTGCTGGGATTACAGGCGTGAGCCACCGCGCCTGGCCAAATTACAGTTTCTTAACAGGAGTGACAGCAGTGGATACTTTGCCAGCAGTTGATCTTTTCCAACTTTGGGATTTTTGCGGCTCTGCTGAATTTGTTTCTTGAATTATTGGATGTATCCAGAGTACTATGTTTACTTATGTTTTGTAACATTTTGCACGTGGACTTACCTTCCTTGAAATTTTATGTGTGGAGATATTTTGAGGACAGGATTGCATTGTTTCAACAAAGATACTCACTCACATGGGGTAGAGGTGAAGTTAGCAGCCGCCTGGTGCCACGTCGATTTGACCCATGCTCTCCAGGTCTTCCAGCATGAACTCCTGGGGGACTGTTTCTCATCAGTTCTCAGGGTCAGTGGTTTTCCCTCCACCCAGCACCAATGCAGGGACAGGTGCTCTCCTTGCTGCTCCTGCTCTGAGGTGGGCTTTTATTTGAAGTCTAAGATGTCAGATTGCTGACCTCATTTTGGAGAGACATCCGATTTCGTTTCTGATGCCCCATCCTCTGTGCAACTGTCTAAACAGAAAAAAATTCCACTTTGGTTCCCGCCAATTCTTTATTGACTACTGTGGATTCCATCCTTCAATGCCAACTTAGTAATGCACTTACAAAGATGCATTTTTGTAGGTTTTACCCAACATCTCAGTTGTTTTGTTGGGAAAGCTATTTAGTGTCCCTTAGTTGAAAATTGGAAGCTGGCAACACCATATGTAGAGAGCTGCTCTTACCCCTTTCCATCATCTTCATGCTGGGTCCAGGCCTTCTTTTCCTCTGTGATTAAGCTGCCACAATGGGCCGGGTACGGTGGCTCATGCCTGTAATCTTAGCACTTTAGGAGGGCAAGGTGGGTGAATCACTCGAGGCCAGGGCTTCAAGACCAACCTTGCCAACTTGGTGAAACTCTGTCTCTACTAAAAGTACAAAAGATTAGCCCGGCATGGGGGTGCATGTCTGTAATCTCAGCTATTTAGGAGGCTGAGGCAGTAGAATTGCTTGAACCAGGACCTGGCAGGTAGAGGTTGCAGTGAGCCGAGATCATGCCACTGCACTCCAGCGTTGGCAACAGAGTGAGATTTTGTCTCAAATATATATGTGTGTGTGTGTGTGTGTGTGTGTGTGTGTGTGTGTGTGTGTGTGTGTGTGTATTTGAAGTTTCATCCAATGAGAGCAGGTGTTCCGGAAGACCTCATCTAAATACAGAATCAGAATGGGGGGCCCATGTCACACCTGCCATTATTTCATCTTTGCAGCTGGGCTTTTCCTCTCTTCTCTCCTGGACTCCGCTCTTTCCCACAAGGTCTTCAGAGAGTCTGCCCTGAATCCTACAACCAGGAGATGAGAAGCACAGAGTGACACCAGCAGGAGAATATAAAGATGCAGTGACAGTTGTCCTCCTCCTGCAGAGTCCAGAGCAGTGCACTCCTACCGCTGGTGCCCTAGCTAAGACTGGGGGCCAACAGGCCCGATGATAGTCTAGGAGTGCTGCAGTCAGGTTCCCCACAATGGGCACCGAGCCTCTGCCCTTGCACTCTGAATGAGCGTGACCGTTGTCACCTCAGAGCAGCTGGGTACAGATCAATGCATCTTACCAGAGCTGCATGTGAGGAAGGACCACGTGAGTCCCAGGAAAAAGCTGAGGCCCTGCAGGGGGAGGCGGCCAGGACCGAGACCTGATGCCTGTGTGGAGAATCATCTGTGGGTGTGAGTGGCACTGTGGGGTCAGTGCCCGGGTTCTGCTGCTCCCCCTCCTCAAACATCAGGGCCCGAGCAGGGGCTGGCATGTGTGTGGCACCTGGAACTGCAGGGCCACCACCATTGTGTGAGGCCATCATGGGGACCTGAATACGGTGTCGTGTGCAGACCCCACCCATCCATTGGCCCCAATTCCTGGTCAGCTTCTGCCAAGCTGAGAGGGTGGAATTTGGAAGGTGGTTGTAAGCTGAAGCCTGTCCCCCAGTGGCTGACATACAGTGGTGACACTCCCTGTGTGGGGGAATGAAAGAGAGATCAGAATGTAATTGTGTCTATGGAGAAAGACGAAGACATAAGAAAGTCCATTTTGATCTGTACTAGGAAAAATTCTTCTGCCTTGAGATGCTGCTAATCTGAAACCCTAGACCCAACCCTGTGCTCACAGAAGCATGTGCTGTATTAACTCAAGTTTTAATGGATTAAGGCTGTGCAGGATGTGCCTTAGTCAAAATGTGTTTGCACGTCCTGGACTCCAGGCTGCCAGCTGCCTGTCCATGGTCTGAATGTCCTACTGTGACCTGTTTCCTCACCTGGCCCAGAGGACAGATAGGGAAGGCTTGTTTTGAGGACAAGGCAGGGTAATCCCAGTCAGCCCTCATTAGCTTACCTATCCTCCAGGTCTTTTTGATTTCTTTTTTCTCTTGTTTGTTATGAAACTCTGGAGAATTGTCCTCCAGCCTGTCTTCAGCTGGGGAGGTGGAAAGGCTGGACCTTGCCCTTGACTTCAGGGCCCTTTCTGGGTGCCTCCTCCTCCTAGGGTTTTTAAAAGCATATACTTAGCAACATACCCTGTATCTGAGAGAGCTGCAGAGAACCTCCTGCGTGTCCAAACCAGAACACTTTGTTCCCTGACCCCAGGCCCTCATCATACCGCAAAGCCCAAATACTTTCAGGTGGCCAGCTTCAGACAAGAGTCTGAACTCAACGCTTGTTTTCTGAGGTCTACACAAGCCCGTATGATGGGGCTACCTTCATTCTACCCTATGCCTCCCCCAATCCATTAGGGGCCTCAACCCCAGTGATCCCTAACTGGGAGCAAGGTTCCCCAGGCAAGGAATGCAGCCCTCCCCAGGATGCTGGCCTGGCCATGTCCCAATGGACATCAGTCCTGGAGCAAGACGTCCAAGGCAGGGAGCTTCACCCCCATTTCACCAGGTGTGGTGACATTTCTGGGTTCCTAGCCTTCAAGATGGGATTTCTTTACTGTGCCACAGTGGGGGAAACCGAGGCACAGGGCCGGTGAGCAGTAAAGAAAGAAAACCTCTGTGACTAGGAAACGTGTCACTTGCCCAGCACAGCCGCTCCAGGATAGCACCATTTGAGATGTACCGTTGAGCTGTTCCTGGCACGTGGCATGGCACTGGTGTGGAGGTCAGCAGCTTGTGGAGTTGGGGGAGGGGGTGTTGGCAGGAGCGGGTAATTTTGGACCCACCATGGGGAGGAAAGGGACATTGCCCCTTTCCCCACACCTTGGGCACAGCAGCAATTTTCTTCTCTGATGTGTGTGGGCACCAATGCCTATATGGGTGTGGGTGCATCGTCCCCTTTTGTTGATGAAGAACATTCCTGCAGCCATTGGGGTGGGTATGGGCACCACACGTGCCTGGCAGCAAGGTGGTGCCTGCGGAGGCTTGGCTACTATATGTCTCCCTGCCACCTCCCCAGGGGAAGCAGGCCCTGTGCCCTAGTGTCCCTCATACCCAGTCTCTCACATTCTTCACTTGGCATCTCTCTGCCTGATTCTCCCAACTCAGCCCCTGCCAGGTTTCTCCAAGCCCTGTGGGCCCTGGGATGGGATTAAAGGAGGCAGCAACTGTGCTGCCTGCCTCTGCCTGAAATCAGGGATCCCTGGCCGCTACTGCCATCTGGTGGGCAGAGTAGGTGGGGAGGTCATGGGTCAGCTTTTCCACTGCCTAGCCTGAACTGGCTAAGTCACCAGGTGTAACCGGCCTGGAGGCTGATCTGTGTCCTCCACAGTCCCTTGATGCATTATATTGAAGCCAATCCTTGTGTGAATGACTTGACCTGTTGTTACCGTCCAGATCAAACCAGAACCGGAAGACTGTTGCACTTGGACCCAGAACCTGGGTCTGAGGCTGCCGTGACCACCCTGTTCTGTTCATTCTGGGGTCCCCAGGAAGCTCCCAGGACTGAATGATACCTATAAAACACAGTGGCCAGGATGGGAGGGCTGGAGGTCAACTCCCCCCCGCCCCTGCCACCACAACCAAGAGGCCCCCATGGAGGTTGGCCCTGAGCTGTGGGTCCCTGTGGGATGCAGGTTCCCATGGATACTTCAGGGGGTGAGCATGGGGCCTCCTGGCTGATGGGAGCCTGGTGGACACTGGGTGTGTGGGGCCTGTGTAGGTGGGTTGGACAGCACTGGGCTTAGCCAGGGATCCATGGACTGGTGTGGCCAAAGTGGGTAGCAATATGTTGCCAGAACAAAACTACAGTGCAAACAGCCCAGCTGGTAGGGAGAAGGAGGCCTGCCTAGCAGGACCATCCACCCCTGTCCTGGCCCCAAGCCCAGACTGCCTGCCTGTACTGGACATTGCCTGGTCCAGGAGGCCTGGGCATATGGGTCAGGGGGTGTGTCCCTGGGTTCCAGAGTTTGGTGGTCTCTTGGGAACTTAGCATCCTCTGGGCAGGAGGAGGGCCTGCGTTCCACTGTTTGCATGTGCCCCTGGGTGTGTGCCCCCACCCCAGCTTCTCAGCCCGCACAGGGACATGGCCAGGGCTCCTCACCTGCTCTGTGGCTCCAGCTCTGAACAGCTCACTGGTGACTCTGACAGCTTCCTCCCCAAAACACGGGCCCTCGTCTGTGGGAATGGGGTGTCCCAGGCCCCCTGCAGGCAGGAACCCACCCCCAGCTCCTCTGGAGGGCTCTCCTGGGCTTTCTTACCTACTGGCTTGTGAGAGCCGCTTGGCCAAACTTGGTGAGCTGTTTTTATCTTGGGCTCTTTCTTAGTGTGTGTTTTCTGTAACTACTGCCGTGTAGATCTTCTATATGAGTTTTAGGTAGAGAATCTTGCCCAGCCAGAGGTCCCCCACCCCAGAGAGCCTCCACTTTGGCGCCCCCGAGCTGGTCCTGCCTGTGCTCCACTTGGTGTGAGTGTTGAGTGTGATGGATCCACATGGATACTTGACCCTGCATCTCCTTCCTCCTTGTTGCTGAGGCCAGTTCTGTTCTCTCTTTCTCCACCTGAACTGCATTTGAAGCCAAGACGAAGGATGAGAAGTGGTTGCTAAGAAGGACCCTCCTGCAGCGAATCTGCTGTGAGGAGGCTGCGCTGGCCCAGCCTGTCATTTCCTTCTCTAAGCTCATTCCAGAGGGCGGCCAGGGGCAGCCTGTCCCTGCCTGCTCTTGTGGCCCGTGAATCAAGAATGGATTTTATATTTCCAAATGGTTGAACAAATCAAAAACTAACACTTCATGACACTGAGAAGTTTCCATGTCCATAAGTAAAGTTTGATGGGGGTGCAGTCATGCCCATCTCTTCACAGGCCACCTGCAGAAGGCTGCTGTGGTGCAGCCATAGCAGAGTTGCATCCTTGAGACAAAGATCAGTTGGCAAAGCTGAAAATACTGACTCTTGGCTCTTTAGGGAAACAGTTTCCAGTCCCTGGTCTGAGGGCTGTGTGGCAGGACCCCAGGATCTTGGTCAGCTTGTTCTTCACTCAGGACCTGCTGTGGCCTTCGCTAGTATGTCTGCAAAGTCTGCATGCTATGGTGCCTCTCATGGGGGCGTTGAGCTCTGTCATGCTAGATTTCAGGGTGTCTACCTCATGGTCACCTGTCTCACCAACAGAGACCCTGTGGCCAGATTCAAACTAGCAGGAACAGTTGGTCTTTGGCAGCAGGGATACCTTCAAGCTGAGCTGCCACCCACCCTGAGGTGGTCCCATGATACCCACTGTCTGGGTCAAGGTTGGGGCAATGCTGGTGTCCTGAACTGCCCTGTGATGTGGATCGTAATAGCCTGGGGGGAGAGGGTGTTGCTATTACTCCCCATATCGTGGGGAGTGCCTCACCCCCTGCGATGTGGATCGTAAGAGCCAATTACTCCCCCCCTGCAATGTGTGTCCATTATTAGCAGTATATTTTGTTCAGGATATTAGGAACAATTTCACAGGTTGCGTGTACACAGCCTGCGACAGGACAACGAATACCATCCTCTGCACCTCCGGATATTAGGAACCATATCACACAATAGGTGTATACCTTTTGGGAGATTTGGGGTAATGTCCTCATGTGCCTGTAGTGTGTGCAACAGCTAGTGAGTGGCAGGCTGAGCCAGGACACACCTAATCCACCCTATTGCAGGGCTCACTCTCACATGTAGACTAAAGGGGACCCAATTTTAGAGGCAATCGGCAAGGATACCCATTTACCCCTGCCTCTCCGCCAGGCTTCCAGGCCCCATCCAGCCCAGTTTTCTCTCCCACTCCTCTGGGCCCTGGGTCCAGAGCCTCCTATACAAGGAGGAGGGTATGGCCTTAGAAAGACAGCCGCCCTTGGGGAATTACGAGGGGACCTCCCTGTGGGAAGCTGGCCTGCACTGACAGCACCATCACGATGAGGCCCAGAGGGTTGTGCACGAGAAGGAGGTGAAGGAGGCCTCTGCCCCACGACACCAACCATGGGCTTTGACCTCTCAGGTACTACTTGGCCCTTTCCTTCCTCCTGGGCAGGCGGAGTGGGTGGCAGGTTTGAACAAGAGAGATAAAGGCCCACTTCTGGGAGGCCTGTCCCCTGGGTCCCAGGTGAGCCCCTGAGCAGTGGGCAGCGTCCCTCTGGGGCTGACACCTGGCACCTCCCTGTCCGGCTGGGACTTGGGAGGCCACAGGGACCGCTTCTGACCACCAGGTGTCACCAGCACTGGGTGGGGGCCTCCCCAGCAGCCCCAGGCCTGTGGTGAGGGATATGGGGCGGGGTCTTAGGGCTGCCCCAGCTCCTCATGTTGTTCTAAGGCCCCCAAGATCTCGGTCCCTGGACTGGAGTACCCTGGCCCCTCAGCCCATAAGGAGTACTGTCGTGGTGCCAGTGCGATGCTGAGGAAGGGCGGGTGCCTGCTGTGCAGAGGGGTGGAGACACCCCTGGTCTGAGTCTGCCAGTCCCAGCTCTCCACCTATGCAGGGCTGGGGACAGAGGGAGCACAGCACCTCCCCTCGAGACAGACCTGACCCAGCAAGGTCTCAGCCTGGCTGGCTGGGGCCCCGCCCCTCTGCACCTGTCATGAGCTGGGGTTCCCCTGTCTGTGAACCCCATGGTAAGACATCGGTCCCACCCCACCCTTCCTGGGTGATATGAAGATTCAAGGTGTCTCCGGACTCCAGGAAGGAGTTGCTCAGTTCAGGCTGGCACCCTGGGGAGGCTTCCTAGAGGAGGCACCGGGATTTGGGTTGGATCTTGCAACGTGGATTCAATGTGAGGATGATGCCGTCCTCCAAAATGTCCTTCTCCTGACCCTGTTTTCTTTGTTAAATGCAACTTGACACTTGACTGTCAAGACTCAGTTTGGGGTCACCTCTTCCAGGAGGGTCCTCCTGACTATAATCCCGCTTCTTTACCCAGAAGCCACCATTGCCCGCTCATGTGTCAGCCTCCCTGGTTGAGACTGAGTTCTTGAGGGTGGGGCCTGGCCAGCTTGGGAGCTGGGTTGTATCTGCTAACCTTGCCGGCTCCTCTAGCTGGGTGCAGAGCTCCAGGGAAGCCACTGGGCCATTCCTAAGGAAGGCTGGAACCCAGACCCCTGGGGTCTGGGTGGAGATCCCACTCCAAGGGGGCCGGGAACACCCAGAGCCCTGCCCCTCCCCACCCACCTTCAGCCCTGTCCCTCCTCACCAACCTTCAGGTCACAGACGATGATGTCACCGAGCACCAGGTACACCTTCATGTCGTAGAGGGTCTCCTCGTCGAACTCCAGCGGCGAGTTGCAGAGCTACAGGGCCTTGAGGTAGAAGTGCTCCGCCAGCTTGCCATGGCCCAGCCTGTGGTGCAGGGCAGCCAGCTGGTAGTAGGCCACGTGCTCGTTCAGTCTGTCCCCTGGGGTGTAGGCCAAAGGGGCAGGTGTGAGGACGTGGCTCCCTGGGGCAGTCAGGCACAGGCCCCTCAGGAGCAGGTATACAGACCCCGGGCAGCACCTGGCTTGCCTCCAGGCACCTGTGGTCACCTGGGCAGCTCTGGCCAGTCCCTTCCAGGTTCCCAGACTCACTTTCCCATCTGTAAAGCAGAACTAATAAGGCCTGCACCTGTCTACTGTGAGGCCTTGGCAAAGTCGGGCTTGGATGGCCCAGCTCTGTGCCTACACATAGCCACCTGCCTTTGCTCACTGGTTTTAACCAGAGGAGTCCAAAACCCATGCAGTCCAGGTGCTCCAGGGCACCCCGGCTCCACGCAACCCACAGACGTGACATCCGACTCTTCCTGGGTGTGTCATGATCAGAGCCCCTTACCTGGGGGAGTCACTGCGTGCCTGAGCTCCAGGTCCCCCCACAGTTGCACAAACCCAGCTAGGCTGTCTCTGATGTCCTCCCCTTTGCAGGGAGAATGCCGTGGAGCCTGCATTCAATGCATTTCCACACAGCAGCACACCTACTCTGTATTGGGCCCCAGGGCACAAGGCACTGGGACATGCGGCCTGCCCAGGGTTCACTGGCTCTGGAGGAGGACAGACGACCTGGCACAGCACCAGGGGATGCCCGGCCTTAAGGGGCAGGCTGCTGGAAGGGGAACTGGGATTTCATCAGCCAGAGAGTTGTGTGGTTGATGAGGGTGGAAAGGGCACAAGACAAAGGAAATGTGCCACTCAGCCTGGCACATACAGGGACCGAGATGCCTGGCATGTCTGGAAGGCAGAGGGCACACTGGGTGGCTCTTGTGGTCAGCAGCGGGAAGAGACAGAGGAAGCAGAGCTGAGCCAGGCAGGGAGCGCTGCGCTACGTGAGAGACCTCAAGTTGTGCCCCACGGCCAGACAGGGAAGCCAGCTGGGCAGATCTGCCTGCCTGGACAGGAGACCGGGAAAATCCAGCAGCTGTTTCAGCTCCTGCTCTGCAGACATGGAGGCTTGGCTCTGACAAAGTGTGGGTCCTGGCAGGGCGGGGGCTCAGGGGACTTATCCAGAGTGATGCTGACAGCTAGGGCCATGTGGGCAAATTCCAAGCCCTCCTGGGGCTCCTCCAGCGTGGCCAGCAGTGCGACTGGCTTGTTGCACAGCTGCAGCTCACCTTGAGGTTGCCCGTAGTTACTGCCAGAGGCAGGACCCGGTCCTACCACACAGGCAGGTGGGGTCAGGCTTCCCGCAACACCCACCTTGCCCAGCGCCCTCCTCAGAGCTCAAACATGTGCCTGGAGCTTCCCACGCCCCAGTTACCCCTGCACCTCCACAGAGTTCTGTGCTCTGGGATAACGCACGGTTCACACACTCAAGTTGGGGGCTGAAGAGTCATCTGAGGCCCATCCAGCTACACCTGGCAGCCTCAGACCAGCCTCTCCCACCAGGGCACCAGGCGTCTGATTGGGGGGAGTCAGCACTCCTCTCTGCGCTAAAAACACCACATTTTTCTGTGCCCAGAGCTGAGCCACACCGCGAGCTCAGAGGAAGGGAGAAGCCGTCCCCATTTCGCGGTGCATGCAGATCTGGGTCCTGGCCCTGGGCCTCCCACTGACACGCTGTGTGTCCTTTGACATGTCCCTGCGCTTCTCTGAGCCTCAGTGTCCTCATCTGGAAGATGAGGACAGGACTTCCCGCTCATGGTTGCTTGAGATCATCAGGTGCAAAGGTTAGAGCCACTGTCATGTCCAGACCCGAGTGTTTGTCCCGGACAGGGGCACAGTCAATATAATTCCCGGTGAGATCACTAGGCAATGGTAGGGCCATAGTCATGTCCAGACCCCAAGCGTTTGTCCCGGGCAGGGGCACTGTCAATATTATTCCCGGTGAGACCACTGGGAAACTAAGCATGTGCATGGGTGGCCCTGCCTCCAGGTGGGAGGCCTCTGCCCTGCCACACCTGTGCCTCAGCCCTCCAGGTGCCCCCCTAAGGCCCACCCGCATCAGCCCACAGGCCAGCTCACCTGGTAAAAGGACACGGATTTCTCCCGCTCCCAGGCCCCATTGAAGAAGATGTCTCCAGCTGCCTCAAACAGCTCCATCCCAGGTGGGAGTCACCTGTGTACAGGACCACTTCTGTGCCACCTGAAAGGAGGCAGAAGTTCCCTCAAGACCCACACCTGGCGAGGTGGCCACACCCACCTTCGCTAGCCTCCTTCCTCTCACACACTGCAGGTACACCTGAGCATTTTTCAGACCTGTGCATTAGGGCTGCCCCACCATTGGCATGAGGACAATGAACTGATGCACCCGAGTGCCAGGAGGTGACTAAGCAGCTGCAGCCCAGGAGCCCGACACCTGTGAATCCTACCATCAGGGCTAGCCCTAGCCCACACCCCCTGCACTCATACAGTCTCCGTGGCCCCCAGATTGCTGGGAGCCCATCCCCTGGTTCCTTTCTGCGTTGCCACATCCCTGCCACAGCTCAGGGCCACACATCAACAGTGTTTGTGGGTGGGCCTGGTCCCCTCTTGGCCATGAGCTCTTGATCCTTCTCCTCAGCTCAAGGAGGTATACAGCAGGTGCTCAATAATGAAAGCTTCACCAGGCTCGTGGGCTTCACAATTTGTTCCAGATCACACTGTGTTTGGGAAAGCCTCTGAAAACAGCCACTATGATAGATTCATTTTGTAAGGAGATGTGCCACATGTCGCTTGGAGCAAGTTCTTCTGTGTGTTAACTGAGTGGTCCCATTCTTTGAGCATGTGCTGTATACCAGCAGGTGCTAGGCACTGTGAGGGGCCACACCTCTGTCCTCAGGGAGAAGATGCTGGCCACTGGGGGAGGATGTGAGGGAACCAGTTGGAGGGAGGGAAAAGGCACACAACAGGTGCTCAGCAGTGGCTTAGGAATGAGTAGATGGATGGATGAATGGATGAGCAGATGTATAGACACATGGATGGATGGATGGGTGTGTGGATAAATGGATAGAAGGATGGATGGACAGATGGATGGATGGACAGATGGATGGATGGACGGATGGGTGGATGGACGGATGGGTGGATGGATGGGTGGGTTCGTGTTTGGAATGACGTGTGTATGTCTGTATGTATGTATGGGTGAGTAATGTATGGATGTGTGGAGGGTAGATGATGTATGTACATATGCATGGATAGATGGTGGATAGATGAATGTATGGATAAACAAATGGACAGACAGATGAATGGAGGGATGGATTAATAGATAGATTGGTGGGTGGATGGATGAATGATGCATGGATGGACGAATAGGTTAGTGGATGGATGGGTGAAAGGATGGATGATGGAAGGATGGATGGATGTTGGATGGATGTATGAATAGATGGGTGGATGGATGATGGATGGATGGAAGGATGAACAGGTGAATGGATGGATGATGGAAGGATGGATGGATGATGGATGGATAGATGAGTGGATAAATGGATGGATGGATGGAAGGATGAACAGGTGAATGGATGGATGATGGAAGGATGAATGGATGGATCGATGGAAGAACAGGTGAATGGATGGATAGACGGGTGAATGGATGGATGATAAAAGGATGTATGAATGATGGATGGATGAATGGACAGACGGATGGATGGATGGATGGATGAACTGATGAATGGATGGATGATGGAAGGATGGATGGATGGATGAATGGATAAATGGATAGATGGATGAATGATGGATGGATGGAAGGATGAACAGGAGGTGAGTGGATGGATGATGGATGATGGAAGGATGGGTGGATGATGGATGGATGGATATATGGATGAATGGATGAATGTATAAATGGATGGAAGGATGAATGATGGATGGAAGGAAGGAAGGATGACCAGGTGAATGGATGGATGATGGATGGATGGGTGATGGACAGATGGATGAATGAATGGATAAATGGATGGATGATGCATGGATGGATAAGTGGATGGATGGATGGATGGATGGATGGATAGATTGATGGAAGGATGAACTGATGAATGGATGGATGATGGAAGGATAGATGGATGGATGAATGGATAAACGAATGGATGGATGAATGAAGGATGGATGGAAGGATGAACAGGTGAATGGATAGATGATGGAAGAATGGTTGGATGAATGGATGGACAGACGAACAGGTGGATGGATGGTGGCTGAATGGATGGATGATAAAAGAATGGATGAATGATGAATGGACGAATGAATGGATGGATGGATGGATGATGGATGGATGAATGGAAAGATGAACAGGTGAATGGATGGATGATAGAAGGATGGATGGATGATGGATGAATGGAAGGATGAGCAGGCGAGTGGATGAATGATGGAAGGATGGATGGATGATGAATGGATGGATGGAAGAATGAACAGTGGAATGGATGGATGATAAAAGGATGGATGGAAGAATGGATGGAAGGATGGATGAACAGTTGAATGGATGGATGGAGGGGTGAATGGATGGATGATGAAAGGATGGATGATGAATGAATGGATGGATGGATGGGCAGGTGAATGGATGGATCATGGATGGATGGAAGATGGTTGAATGGATAGAATGATGAACAGCTGAATGGATGGATAATGGAAAGATGGATGGAATAATGGATGAAAGGATGGATGGATGGACAAACAGGTGAATGGATGAATGAAGAGATGAACAGATGAATGATGGATGGATGGAGGGATGGATGGATTGATGATGGATGGATAGAAGGATAAACAGTTGGATGGATGATGGAAAGATAGATGGAAGGATGGATGGATGGATGAACTGGTGAATGGATGGACGAACAGGTGAATGGATCGATGGACAGGTGAATGGATGGATGATAAAAGGATGGATGGATGATAGATGGATGGATGGACAGAGGGATGAATGATGGATGGATGGATGGATGGATGATGGATGGATGGATGGAAGGACCCACAGGTTTATGGGAAGATGATGGAAGAATGGATGGATGGATGAATGGATAATGGATGGATGGATGGAAGGATGAACAGGTAAACAGATAGATGATGGAAGGATGAATGGATGGGTGGATGGACAGGTGAATGGATGGATAAATGGGTGAATAGATGGATGATAAAAGAATGGATGAATGATAGATGGATAAATGGACAGATGAATGGATGATGGATGGATGGATGGAAGGATGAACAGGTAAATATATGTTGGAAGGATGAATGGACGGATGGATGGACAGAGAGTGAACAGCACAGAGGCCCTCCTGCCTCCCTTGCCACTCACCTGGATGTACAGGTCCACCAGCTCGCTCTGCCACAGGATATAGTAGATTCTCTCTGCTTGCCGCCAGGCATGAGCCTCCTCTTTCTTCTGGAGGTCAATGAGAATCCCCAGACTTTGCTTGGTGTAGTCCAGAGTGAATCTGTAGGTCCTGGAAGCAGACACAGGTGTCAAAACAAGGGCTCTCATCCTCCTGGAACCAGTCTGCCGCCTCCAGTGGGTCTGGTGACAGATGAATCTGGAATGTGGGGACTGGGAACGGCCCTCTTGTGTGTGCAGTGTTCTGCCCTTCCCAGGCTGCTGGGGGGGGCCAGGATGAACACACACGGCATGGAAAAGATGAAGGACATCCTTCTGAGGGAATGGAGTATCATGCTGCCCTGTGGCAGGAGGAGCATGCTAGTCCATCTCCTCTGCCTCCCAGATATGACCTGTGTCTTCTCCAGACGCAGCAGGAGCCGTTAGTGTTCAGAGGCTATCTAGGTCAATGGTTCTCAAGGTGTGCAGGCATCACAGTCACTCGGAGGCCTGTCTGTATAGCTTGCTGGCCCTGCCCCCAGAGCTTCCTGCTCCATAGACCTGGGGCAGGACCTAAAACTCCCACTTGCCACAAGCTCCTAGGTGATATAGATGCTGCTCTGCTGGTCCAGGGACTACACTTTGACAAACATGGCATCAGCACACTGGCCCATTTTCCTTCTGTGAACGTGAGGCCAAGACTGGAGCCAGTCTCCCGGGTCCCCATGGAATCTGGCTCCTTCCCTGCTCTCTCGGTAAGTCTGACACTCGAGGGTGTATGACTGCAGCAATGTCACCGGGAGCTGTGCATGGGGTGGCCAGGGCCATGGTTACGCCACCAGGTCAGAATGCTCGGGGGAGCCAAGTGGGCCACCTATGGGACGTGAGACCTTGAAACACTGCGCCCCAGGGAAGCAGGTGAAACAACTGGCTCTGTCTTCTGTAGGAGAGAAGCCACAGGTGGCTGCTGTGGTCACATTTAAGGGGACAGATGAAGGCCAGGAGTGAAGATTCGGGGCAGGCAGAGGTCAGATGACAAAAGCCACCATAGTAGGAAGAACAGCCCAGAGTGCACGTACTGCTTCTGCTGGGGTTGAGATGACCTTTGACCCAACAAGGGAGGCTCAAGCTGGGACCCATGGGCCAGCAGCAGCCCTGGGACGACCCCAGGCCCACCAGCTCAAAGCATCTGATACCAAGGAACCAAATGATCAAAAGGAAGGGGTTGATGGGGCCCTGGGACAGCTTCCCTGTGCCCTCCTCCCTGCCCTGCAACCCCCAGCCTCCTTTCCCTGCTCCCCACTCCCACCACTGCAAAGCCAGCCCTCACCGCTCGGTGCCCAGGGACAGGTAGAGCTGACTGATGGTCTCCAGGAACTGCCCCCCAGCACTTTGTCGGTCACCTTGCGGGCCAGGGGGAGCTGGAACTCGTGGTAGAGGACACACTGGGCCTTGCTGGGCATGACGACGCTGTAGAAGTAGCACAGCTGCTGGACAGTCTGCAGCTGGCCTGGGCAGAAGACAAAATGGAAGATGTCAGCCTCCCGGCATCGAAGCGAGGCTGGCTGGGCTCGGAGGCCCCTGCGCTGTGCTTGTCTCTCACACCTCTGTGAACTTGGGCCCCATAGGCGGGGAGCCTGAGCACAGACAGGCCATGCACCTGTGCCAGGGCAGATGCCGAGCACACTGTGACATGGGCACAGCGTGGTGCAGATGCTCATGGTAGAGGCCGGCCTTCTTTACAACTCCCAGGGCCAAGGTCCTGGCCAGGCTTGGCCCTTGTACCAGGTCATATATTTCTGCTTAACAAAGCCCCTCTGCCCAGGACCAGGGCCGCCTTCAGCCTGAGTTGATGAGGCCAGGGGCACAAGAAGCCCCTGTCACAGATGGAACCCTGAGAGAGCAAAGCCAAGTGTCATGTCTGCCACACTCGGCATCATGTTGGGGGAATGGGGTTCAAAGCCAGGCCCTGGCGTTCCCACACATGCTTCTCTCATGCAACCAGGCTCCAAACCCACAGGCTCACTGGCCTCTCCCAAAGCCAGAAGTGGTCTCAGCTTCCTCTACTGAGTCTGGCAAGAGAGAAAAGAGAAGCAATGAACACCCCCAGCCAGCACCTCTTGTCCTATGTCAGGTTGAGCTGGGTGTCGGTGTTGCAGGGTGAGAGCACTGCAGGGTGCAGGGGTTGAAAGTAATATCATCCTCTTCCCTCCTGGATCATGGGAACAACATCACTGGGGGGTGTACACTTTCTGCGATATTGGGAGTAACATCGTCTTCTGTGCCTTGGAATATTAAGGACAATATCACGGGGGGAGCGTGTACATCTTCTGCAATATTGGAATAATATTATTTCCCTCTCCCCCTGCATACTAGGAAAGATATCACAGAGTGGGTGTTCACCTCCAGCGATATGGGGATTAATACCATCTTCGGAATACCATTCCGGATATCAGGAAGAGTATCACACGGGGGTGTACAGTGTCTGTGATACTGGGAGTAATATCAACCTCTCAGCCTTGAGATATTAGGAAGAATATCACAGGGTGGATGTTCACCCCCTGCCATATTGAGAGTAATATCAGTCTCTCCTCTCCATGGATATTAGGAACAATATCCCAGGCTAGGTGGACCCCTCCTGCTCTATGGGGAGTCATATCATCCTCTCCCTTCCAGGATATTAATAACAATATCACAGGGCAGGGGAACACAGCCTGCGATACTGGAATTATTATCATCCTCTCCCCCTCTGGATACTAGGAACCATGTCACAGAAGAGCTGTATCCACCCTGCGATATTGGGAGTAATAGCATAGGCTTCTTCCGTGAATATTAGGAGCAATATCACCGGGTGGCTGTCCGTTCATTGCTATGTTGGGAGTCATGTCATCCTCTACCCCCTGGATGTTAGGATCAGTGTCACAGGGTGAGTGTACACCTACTGCAATATTAAAACTAAAATCATGCTCTCTGTCCCTGGATATTAGGAACGACATCACAGGTAGGTGTACACCCTCTGCAGTATTAAGAGTAATAATATGATTAATTAGTAAACATCAATGATCGATTTTAATAATTATCAGACTGGTCTCCAACTCTTGATCTCAGGTGATCTGCCCGCCTCAGCCTTCCAAAGTGCTGGAATTACAGGCGTGAGCCACCACGCCCAGCCAACACTTCTTGACATCTCTTTTTAGACCTCAAATTTAACATGACCAAAACACACTTTCGATAATCCCTGCTATAACCCACTTCTCCCATAGTCTTCCCGATCCCAATAACAGCATCTCTCGTCTTCCAGTTACTCAGGCCAAAATCCTTGACATCATCCTTAAAACTTCTTTTTCTCTCTCTTGTCATCAAACCCATTTAAACTCTCCTTTCAAAATATATGCCAGACCTAACCACTTCTCACCTTCCTCATCATTTCCAACCAGGTCCAGCCCTCATCATAGTACTCTGGGTTACTGCAAAAGCCTCCCAATTGCCAGGCACAGTGGCTCATGCCTGTAATCCCAAGCACTTTGGTAGGCCAAGGCAGGTGGATCATCAGATGTCAGGAGTTCAAGATCAGCCTGGCCAACGTGGTGAAACCCCTCTACTAAAAATACAAAAAATTATCCGAGCATGGTGGTGGATGCCTGTAATCCCAGCTATTCGGGAGGCTGAAGCAGGAGAATCACTTGAACTCAGAAGGCAGAGGTTAGAGTGAGCCAAGATCGCGCCATTGCACTGCAGCCTGGGTGACAATAGCGAAACTCCATCTCAGAAGGTTAAAAAAAAAAGCCTCCAAACCCACCTCTCTCCTTCCCCCTTTCACCCTGCCCTGCATTCTACCTTCCACTCTCAAACATTTCAGAAAAAAAAAATTATATCCACAGAGAGAGAAAGAGAAAGTACAAATGCGGTGAAATGTTTGGGGAATCTGAGGGAAGAGTATATTGGAATTCTCTGTACTATTCTTGCAACTTTTCAATAAGTCTGGATTATTTCGAATTCAAGAGTTAAACAAAGGAAAAAAACAAAACAAAAAAAACGCTATCTTCCTTTGTGAATCCATCCTGTCTTTCCCCTGGCAACTTAAGGACACTCTTAACTAACAGCATCTATTTTTTCATAAACACTAAAAGAACTCTTGCCTGGTTTTGACTTTCTGTGCTTGGCAGTAGAAATGTGTGCGTGTGTGTGTATTTCATATATATGTGTGTGTGTATATATAAGTGTGTGGTGTGTGTATATATAGAAAGGGAGAAATATATATGTGTGTATATATATAAATATATATTGTATATTTACAATGGTAATGTGTGTATATATATATACACACATATATATAAATATATGTGTGTGTGTAGATATATATATAATACATACCTCATAGCCTGTCCTTCACCAGTTCTAAACTTAGTCGGAAAAACACATACCTAAGCAGAGAATTTCAAAATAATATGATGAATATTTTGATAGAGGGATATGTTGCTATGGAACACGCTGCTAAGACACAACACCTCCTAGATGGGGCAATGAATGAACGAAGTTTTGCACCTATAGGCACCCCCTCTGATATCCCCTCAAACGTTTATAGTTATATGCATTTTCTTCCCCCAGGACCCCCGTTTCATAAGGGTTAGTCCTAGAGCCTAGCAAGTTCCTACTACAGCTGGAACACATATGCCATTCAAGAAAGTGTGACTGAGTGAATGACGAGTTAAGAACCATTTGTCAGCCAGTGCTCAGTAACACAACATGCACTAGTATGCAAATTATATTTTTGTTGAAAGCAAAGGCAGGATCACAAATTATCTTTCCAGAGAAAGCAAACCTCAAAAGCTTCTTTACCCTACTAAAGCACATTATAAGAAGTCCCCCTTATATAAAAGAAAACCTCCTCATTCATTATCAATGGCATGTAAACCTAATAAGCCTTCACTTCTGATGACATCTCTTCCATCCCCAGGGCTAGATAAAGGAGGTTCCGGAAACCCTGGTAGTTGTGAAGGTGGCTCCCAGCTCTGACAGTCTTGAACCCCGTGGGCACGGACGTCACACAGCAGAAGAACAACCGAGGGAAGCATCATCAGCCTTCCAATATGTTTGAACCAGAGATGGCAAATAGGCTGCAGCGAACTGAAAACACCAGAGATTCATGGTGGCCACCTGAGAGGTTGTGCTCTTAAAAAACAAAAATTAAAATTAAAATTAAAAAATTAAAAAAGGAAGGGGTCAAGAATCCATCAGGTCTGACTGAGACATGTATCAGTGACTAACACCCCATGTGGCAAAAGTACTCCGGTGTGCTTTGGGTGGGTAGTCACAGCTTCAGCAGTATTCAAAGGCGTGTGCTTCCCTAAGACTAAGCCACAGGAATAGCCCCAGCAACACTGCCAGGAGAAACGTATAACATGGATTCGGCTAGAAATACAGTTGTCTTTCAGAAATTAACACTGAATAAATCCGGACTTATTAGAGCCTGTGAGAATGACATTCTCAATGATAATGGTTATCACTACAATCTACAAACATCTGTGATCCAGCAAGGAGGAACTGTGACAGCGCAGGCCACGTGTCCAGAATGCTTCCCAGACTGCCTGTTACAGAATAAAAGAAATGAAACCCTCCTAAGAATGTCTTCACTCACATTTAGCCAGTTGTTCCTTTGTGTGCATCTGTCCTAAAATGGCCATTCTTCCCCACAGCCTGAAGTCATATGCTAAAATAAATGGGACTCACATGAAGCCAGAAACGTGCATATGCAAGGAAACCAACACAAACGAAATGGGCTGGAAAGTGTGGCCAGGAGGATGGTACTTCCCAGGAAGCAATTACCTCATCTCTGCCCATGAAGCAGGCAGCTGTCACTGTCCCCCAGGCCCACGCCAGCCACTCGAAGTAGGTTCTAACCAAACTACCTCCAACAATCAATATAAATACACCACACAATTGGCTTCTGAAAGGACACCTTGCAACCAACAAGAAACTGTTAGCACAACTTTGACAAACTGTGCAACTGAAAACCTTGGAAAGCGATAAACACTGCCACATTTTGACTCAAATACTGTTAGGTGGTAGCACCACAATAATTCATGGAAACAAAAGAATGAATGAGGAATATCTTTATACAGGAATCAGAGGAAGCATGACTAATCATTTAAAGAAATAGGTCAAGAAACTGTTAGGTTCAAATGCTACTGTGAGATACTCTCAGGGCCTTAGGCAAATTCACTTCTCTTGGTCCTGTTTCTAGGTTCATCAAAAACCAGCTTTGGACTAGGGAATCTGTTGCTTTCCAATGCCTTCCTTCTGTGATTCCAGCCCAGATATTAGGACTGCTCTCCCACTCGGTATATGAAAGCACTTTCTATGTATAATAGCAAGAGTACATTTCTGTGTTGAATGCGGTTTGGGACCTACTCTATGAGGCAGAATACCATCATGTAGCTTTAAGCATGACAACAAGGTGCACTCTAGATAAGGATAACACATAAAATGTGGCCATACACCTGTGCATGTCTGGCAGGGAGATGGAGAAGTCTCATTTAATGAAGTCGGGGTGCCTGTTGCACCTAAACATCCTCAGTCCACATCAAGTTCACAACGTCCTTCTGACATCAAACCACAGGTATCACATACTTTTCCATACTTTCTACCCAAGATTAAAATATTCAGAGCACCGTGATAAAGACACCCCATCCCCAGCATGTTGGCTCTCATTCTGTAGAATTACATACTTTTCATGCAAAATGATCACCAGGCTGCAGCGTCAAGCAAGACTGGGCTCCATGGGGACAGCATGCCATGCAGGAGCCACCACTCCTGTCGCCACAGTCTGATGCAGCTGCAGAGAAGCTGTGGCTGAGGCCATTCACTTTGTGAGAGAGCCACACAGGAGGGAAAAGGTAGGGAAGGCAGGGAAGAGGACAATGTCAGGCCTCTGAGCCCAATCCAAGCCATCCCATCCCCTGTGACTTGCGTGTATATGCCCAGATGGCCAGAAGTAACTGAAGAATCAGAAAAGAAGTGCAAATGCGCTGTCCCACCTTAAATGATGACATTCTACCACAAAAGAAGTGAAAATGGCTAGTCCTTGCCTTAAGCGATTATATTATCTTGTGAAATTCCTTTTCCTGGCTCATCCTGGCTCAAAAAGCTCCCCCACTGAGCTTCTTGTGATCCCCCCTCCTGCCCACCAGAGAAAAACCCCCCTTTGACTGTAATTTTCCTTTATCTACCCAAATCCTATAAAATGGCCTCACCCTTATCTCCCTTTGCTGACTCTCTTTTCAGACTCAGCCCGCCTGCATCCAGGTGATTAAAAAGCTTTATTGCTGACACCAAGTCTGTTTGGTGGTCTCTTCACAGGGACGCGCATGACAGGCAGGTACAGAGCCAGGAAAGGACCTGTGATGAGAACAGAAAGGAATGCACCTCCCTGTACACACACTCGGATTTTATGACAATGTGGGCAGGGGGCTGAACTGCATACCTGAGAACATTCCTCTAAGTTCTTTTGCTGATTTTCAAAATATTGGTGTAAAATCTGAACTCAGACAAAATTTTTTTTGAATCGTTTCAATCAACATCTTTGTCTAGTGCTCAGTATCAAGTCTACATGATCATCTAGAAAACCAACTTCGGTTCTAAGGCTCACATCCTTCCTATAAAGTCCCAGGGATTTTACAAGGGAATGCACCTCTCATTCCCATCAAGAACACACACAACTACCATTAAAGAAATGCCTAATTTGCTTGCATAATTTTTTAAACCCCCAGATTTGAAATACAATAGAGAAGACAACTTTTTGATAGCTCTACTTTCCAACTGCGAACTGCAGGGAACTGCGGGTGGAGAAAATAACCTACCATGATTAGTAACCTCCCAACAACCTTCCTTCCCTGGCTGCAGTAGGAGCAATGTTTCTGAGCTCAGGATGTAAAAGATCCCAGCTGTTTAGGGGACAGATAGTCATCAGTTCTCAGCAGACTTCCCGGGTCCCAAATCCCCATGTGATACGTGGAAGTAAAAACCTATCAATGACCAAGCATCTGAACGCTTATCCCACCTCGCCATCTGCTTCTCCTCCCACGCAAATTTAAAATTAATAAGCCTGCTATTAGGGAACAGAGTTGGTGTAGCATCTGTCTTCCTAAAATTATGGATAATTACCAGCCCACAATGGCTTCTAATCACATTTGAGCAGTCCCTTAGACAGGAAGGTAAAGTGTCTCATCCCCAAACTGAGAAGAAAACAGAAACTAGAGTACTCTAGGTGTGATGTTCCCCCCTTGTTCTAAAGTTGCTGTTCCTGAATCTCCCTCCTGTCTTGTTTATAAAATGTATGATAATCAGGGACATTTAAAGACATGATAGAAATCGCCACTTTTTCTAGGTACAAACTTTGTGAACATTATTTTCAGCTGCTGGGTTTTTTCTCCACAAACTGTAAGCCTGGAGTACATTTTCTCCCTCGTGGTTACACATTCAGAGTCAGGGAAGGTGGCTTTAGCTGTAAAGAGGGGAGTGCAGTGAGAAGTGACCGGACACAGAGAAGGGCAGACAGGGACTCTACCACGGTGGCCTGCAGCACTCCTGGGCCTCGGCCTTTACTTTTCTATCTGTACAAGGGATCTAAAGGCCCGTGATTCTAGGCCACAACAGCTCTTCATACACACATACGCAAACATCCTATGCCTATGTGAAAAGCAGTGATACTTGGCTGATTTCCTGAAGAAGTTATCTTGTATCATTTCTACTCAAGTACTCCACCTCCTTCCAGACAATTATCTGAGGATGATGGGCTGTCCCACAGCAATGTGTGTAACCTCTCCTGCTTATGATCCCTGTTCACATAGCATTTTCCAAAAGCATTTGGTGTGAAGTGACAGAAGAAAGAAGAATAAGGTTCTTTCAGCCCATTCATTCATTCATTCATTCAACAAGTGTTAACTAACTATCTACATGCCAGGCACCAGTGATATAACAGGGAACATATATTTTTGTAGGTAGAGACAGACAACCAAAAAGTATGTTAAGGAGTGATCAATGCTGTAGAGGAAAATACACCAGGAAACAGGAAACAAGAATACCCCTATCCAACCTACACTGGGGTAACTCTAGCATTACAAAATGGAAACAGCGGCCGGCTGCTGTGGCTCACACCTGTAATCTCAGCTCTTTCGGAGACTGAGGCAGGCAGATCACCTGACTTCAGGAGTTCAAGATCACCCTGACCAACATGGTGAAACCCTGTCTCCACTAAAAACATAAAAATTAGCTGGACGTGGTGGCACACGCCTGTAATCCCAGTTACTCAGGAAGTTGAGGCACAAGAATCCCTTGAACCTGGGAGGCAGAGGTTGGAGTGAGCCGAGGTCACACCACTGCACTCCAGCCTGGGTGACAGAGCAAGACTCTGTCTCCAAAAAATAAAAAATAAAAATAAAATGTTAACAGAGAATAAGATACCAAAAGAAAGAACATGAACGATTAATTGTAACAAAAGCCTTTGTAAGCTGATACTTTCCTTCCTGGATCCTTGTCCCTTACAAATGGAAAAAAAGGGTGGGTAGTGGGTAGCATCAAAATGATGTTTTAAGATGGCTTAGGGTTTCAGATGTCTGACAGCCATACTCATATACTTCAAGGAAAAAGCTCTAGCTCTATAAGCCATCTGGGCAATGGTTTAATGTCTTTTTTTTTTTTTTTTTGAGAGTTTTTCAAATATATGAAAATGTGTGTGTTCATTTGGCTGCTCTGTGCCCGCACACATGCAAACTGTGCTAACAGGTTTTTCCATGTTTTGCTGAATTGGCCAGCTTGCCATAAACAGGCTTCCATGTCTTAATTGTCTATAAAGAGCACAAACACCCAAAAATGCAAATCAAGACAAGCTGTCCCTTCAACTGCTGCTGCCATGATTACAGTGAGCGACAATTGGCCAAATCAATACGCGGAGACTGAAGCTGTCCGGCAGAGAGCACAAAGTTGACTGCTTTTGCCATAGCATTTAAAGAAACAAGCGGAAATGGCTCTCCACACAGGACAGACACGTCCTTTGTTCTTTGAATAAATACTGTCAATGCCCGAAATACTTTCTCCATCACACTATCTATATAGAATTCAGGTTCCTTCCAATTCCATGAGTAATGCCAGTGATAGACTATGTTTAGCCATAATGACCCATTAGCATTTTTTTTCTCTAAAATGTTGAATTAATAACATTGAGTGTGCACTCACGATGTGCCAGGCTCTGAGTTTGATCTCGTTTGGTTCTCGTTGAAATCCTGTAAGATCAGTACCATATTCTCTCATTTTTCATAGATGAGGAAACTAAGGCAGAGAAAGGCTAAGTAAGTTGTCCATGGTCACAGGTTATTTAGGAACTTTTCTCCAAACTTTCAAAAGTTAACTACTGCCACTATTACAAATGGGTTTTTGTATGTTTGTTGTTGTGATTTTTGACAAGGTCTTGCTCTGACCAGACTGGAGTGCAGTGGCTTGATGATGGTTCATTGCAGCCTCGACTTCCCTGGCTCAAGTGATCTTCGCACCTCAGCCTCTCCACTAGCTGGGATTACAGGCATGAGCCACCACATCTGGCTAATTTTTTAATTTTTATTTTTTCTAGGGATGGGGTTTCACAATGTTGCCCAGACTGGTTCCAAACACTGGGCTCAAGAGATCCTCCAAGGTCAGCCTCCCAAAGTCCTGGGATTACAGGTGTAAGCCACTGTGCACAGCCCTACAAATGTGACTTATACAAAATCAGAGCA
The DNA here is from genome assembly GCF_002776525.5 of Piliocolobus tephrosceles. Classification (NCBI taxonomy): domain Eukaryota; kingdom Metazoa; phylum Chordata; class Mammalia; order Primates; family Cercopithecidae; genus Piliocolobus; species Piliocolobus tephrosceles. The sequence continues at coordinate 1,463 of NW_022329769.1, read as the reverse complement.
GTGAGCAGGAAGAGAACAGAGACTTCAGCGAGTCTCCTGGCTGTTGCAACACCATATCCCTCCTCCATACCGTAATGTATCTACACACACCAAGCTCCTAGACATTGAAGGCAGGCCAGCTCAGAGACGAAAGACCAATCAAGAAAGAGAAGATGCAGACATGCATATTGCCTTCAGCTCGAGGGTGCCTCTGCCCTGCAGCTGCACAGGCAGAAACCGGGGGCCGTGAGTCTGAGGCAGTGTGCTTGGTTCCTGGCAGGTAATCTTTTGGGAGACCATCCCATAAATTAGTGTTACACTTCTCAAAAAGGAAGTGTGACTTTTATAGAAAAATAAATTCCATTTGAGAGAAAGGCCTAATAAAACCACAAAAGGATAATACATTTATACAACAACAAATTCAATTCATCTGTCATAAACTGAAATCCCAAAGCCCTCTGGGCACACAGCTGCTTTTCTGAGCTGAAATTCAACTCCAGTTGAGAAACACATCAACTTTTCTAAAAAGATTTCTTTTTCACATGCCTTAAATAAAAATTCCTTTCCCTCACTTGTCATTTTCCAGATTTAATGGCTCTGCTGGCCTTCCTCTCATTTAGGCCATGAGCACTGACTGCATGTCTGCTACAGCCGGGACTCCAAGGGAGGCACCCTAGGGAACACAGATGACCACAGCACAGTGACACCCTCAAGGAGCACACACGGGGAAGGAAAGATGATACAATCGCAGCCTTCACAAAGAAAAGAACTTGGCATCCATACCCCGTCCCATTTCTAGGAAACAACGATGCTGAGTCAGTAACATTTACGGAACAGCCTGCAGTGTGGAGGCAGGCACGAGGGGGCTCCATGCGGGGAAGAGCACCTTCAGAAGGGGCATGCAAACAACGTGGAGGCAGGAGACGCCCCCACACACAAGGGTCAGCTTAGGGGCCTGCAGAAATGCCCATGCATCTGGGAGGAGGGAGAGAGGACAAGATACCTAAATGCTCCAAAATGAATAGAAGCCTCCCAAGAACCTCCCCAGAAATGGGGCAGGATTTACAAAAGACCAAACTGAGCATGCGCAGTTACCTGAGCATAGTGCCACGACAGCGAGCTACTCGAGGAAGAAACAGGGTCTCTAGAAGCCTGAGCCTTTACTCCCAGCTCTGCGACTCATTCACCCTATGACCTTGGTGAAGGCTCTTAGCTTCTGTGAGCCACAAGAGAATCACGGGAAAACAGAAGATATGAAAACTGCTCTGCCTTTTTCACAAAACTGCTGAGGGAATAAAATCAGATAATGGATTTTAAAATTCTCTGTGAATTACGAAGCAAAATACAAACATATGAAATCATTCTTACCATTAGTAACAGCACTGTAAAATTAAGAGCAGAGTTAAGACCACAGCATTTTCCACACCCTTACTCCCGAGAGAAATAGTGAGTCCAGCCGATGTATTTGGGCAACCCCAGTATCT
>NW_022329768.1:26726-54497 GCF_002776525.5 Piliocolobus tephrosceles | reverse complement strand
AGATACTGGGGTTGCCCAAATACATCGGCTGGACTCACTATTTCTCTCGGGAGTAAGGGTGTGGAAAATGCTGTGGTCTTAACTCTGCTCTTAATTTTACAGTGCTGTTACTAATGGTAAGAATGATTTCATATGTTTGTATTTTGCTTCGTAATTCACAGAGAATTTTAAAATCCATTATCTGATTTTATTCCCTCAGCAGTTTTGTGAAAAAGGCAGAGCAGTTTTCATATCTTCTGTTTTCCCGTGATTCTCTTGTGGCTCACAGAAGCTAAGAGCCTTCACCAAGGTCATAGGGTGAATGAGTCGCAGAGCTGGGAGTAAAGGCTCAGGCTTCTAGAGACCCTGTTTCTTCCTCGAGTAGCTCGCTGTCGTGGCACTATGCTCAGGTAACTGCGCATGCTCAGTTTGGTCTTTTGTAAATCCTGCCCCATTTCTGGGGAGGTTCTTGGGAGGCTTCTATTCATTTTGGAGCATTTAGGTATCTTGTCCTCTCTCCCTCCTCCCAGATGCATGGGCATTTCTGCAGGCCCCTAAGCTGACCCTTGTGTGTGGGGGCGTCTCCTGCCTCCACGTTGTTTGCATGCCCCTTCTGAAGGTGCTCTTCCCCGCATGGAGCCCCCTCGTGCCTGCCTCCACACTGCAGGCTGTTCCGTAAATGTTACTGACTCAGCATCGTTGTTTCCTAGAAATGGGACGGGGTATGGATGCCAAGTTCTTTTCTTTGTGAAGGCTGCGATTGTATCATCTTTCCTTCCCCGTGTGTGCTCCTTGAGGGTGTCACTGTGCTGTGGTCATCTGTGTTCCCTAGGGTGCCTCCCTTGGAGTCCCGGCTGTAGCAGACATGCAGTCAGTGCTCATGGCCTAAATGAGAGGAAGGCCAGCAGAGCCATTAAATCTGGAAAATGACAAGTGAGGGAAAGGAATTTTTATTTAAGGCATGTGAAAAAGAAATCTTTTTAGAAAAGTTGATGTGTTTCTCAACTGGAGTTGAATTTCAGCTCAGAAAAGCAGCTGTGTGCCCAGAGGGCTTTGGGATTTCAGTTTATGACAGATGAATTGAATTTGTTGTTGTATAAATGTATTATCCTTTTGTGGTTTTATTAGGCCTTTCTCTCAAATGGAATTTATTTTTCTATAAAAGTCACACTTCCTTTTTGAGAAGTGTAACACTAATTTATGGGATGGTCTCCCAAAAGATTACCTGCCAGGAACCAAGCACACTGCCTCAGACTCACGGCCCCCGGTTTCTGCCTGTGCAGCTGCAGGGCAGAGGCACCCTCGAGCTGAAGGCAATATGCATGTCTGCATCTTCTCTTTCTTGATTGGTCTTTCGTCTCTGAGCTGGCCTGCCTTCAATGTCTAGGAGCTTGGTGTGTGTAGATACATTACGGTATGGAGGAGGGATATGGTGTTGCAACAGCCAGGAGACTCGCTGAAGTCTCTGTTCTCTTCCTGCTCACTGCTCTGATTTTGTATAAGTCACATTTGTAGGGCTGTGCACAGTGGCTTACACCTGTAATCCCAGGACTTTGGGAGGCTGACCTTGGAGGATCTCTTGAGCCCAGTGTTTGGAACCAGTCTGGGCAACATTGTGAAACCCCATCCCTAGAAAAAATAAAAATTAAAAAATTAGCCAGATGTGGTGGCTCATGCCTGTAATCCCAGCTAGTGGAGAGGCTGAGGTGCGAAGATCACTTGAGCCAGGGAAGTCGAGGCTGCAATGAACCATCATCAAGCCACTGCACTCCAGTCTGGTCAGAGCAAGACCTTGTCAAAAATCACAACAACAAACATACAAAAACCCATTTGTAATAGTGGCAGTAGTTAACTTTTGAAAGTTTGGAGAAAAGTTCCTAAATAACCTGTGACCATGGACAACTTACTTAGCCTTTCTCTGCCTTAGTTTCCTCATCTATGAAAAATGAGAGAATATGGTACTGATCTTACAGGATTTCAACGAGAACCAAACGAGATCAAACTCAGAGCCTGGCACATCGTGAGTGCACACTCAATGTTATTAATTCAACATTTTAGAGAAAAAAAATGCTAATGGGTCATTATGGCTAAACATAGTCTATCACTGGCATTACTCATGGAATTGGAAGGAACCTGAATTCTATATAGATAGTGTGATGGAGAAAGTATTTCGGGCATTGACAGTATTTATTCAAAGAACAAAGGACGTGTCTGTCCTGTGTGGAGAGCCATTTCCGCTTGTTTCTTTAAATGCTATGGCAAAAGCAGTCAACTTTGTGCTCTCTGCCGGACAGCTTCAGTCTCCGCGTATTGATTTGGCCAATTGTCGCTCACTGTAATCATGGCAGCAGCAGTTGAAGGGACAGCTTGTCTTGATTTGCATTTTTGGGTGTTTGTGCTCTTTATAGACAATTAAGACATGGAAGCCTGTTTATGGCAAGCTGGCCAATTCAGCAAAACATGGAAAAACCTGTTAGCACAGTTTGCATGTGTGCGGGCACAGAGCAGCCAAATGAACACACACATTTTCATATATTTGAAAAACTCTCAAAAAAAAAAAAAAAAAGACATTAAACCATTGCCCAGATGGCTTATAGAGCTAGAGCTTTTTCCTTGAAGTATATGAGTATGGCTGTCAGACATCTGAAACCCTAAGCCATCTTAAAACATCATTTTGATGCTACCCACTACCCACCCTTTTTTTCCATTTGTAAGGGACAAGGATCCAGGAAGGAAAGTATCAGCTTACAAAGGCTTTTGTTACAATTAATCGTTCATGTTCTTTCTTTTGGTATCTTATTCTCTGTTAACATTTTATTTTTATTTTTTATTTTTTGGAGACAGAGTCTTGCTCTGTCACCCAGGCTGGAGTGCAGTGGTGTGACCTCGGCTCACTCCAACCTCTGCCTCCCAGGTTCAAGGGATTCTTGTGCCTCAACTTCCTGAGTAACTGGGATTACAGGCGTGTGCCACCACGTCCAGCTAATTTTTATGTTTTTAGTGGAGACAGGGTTTCACCATGTTGGTCAGGGTGATCTTGAACTCCTGAAGTCAGGTGATCTGCCTGCCTCAGTCTCCGAAAGAGCTGAGATTACAGGTGTGAGCCACAGCAGCCGGCCGCTGTTTCCATTTTGTAATGCTAGAGTTACCCCAGTGTAGGTTGGATAGGGGTATTCTTGTTTCCTGTTTCCTGGTGTATTTTCCTCTACAGCATTGATCACTCCTTAACATACTTTTTGGTTGTCTGTCTCTACCTACAAAAATATATGTTCCCTGTTATATCACTGGTGCCTGGCATGTAGATAGTTAGTTAACACTTGTTGAATGAATGAATGAATGAATGGGCTGAAAGAACCTTATTCTTCTTTCTTCTGTCACTTCACACCAAATGCTTTTGGAAAATGCTATGTGAACAGGGATCATAAGCAGGAGAGGTTACACACATTGCTGTGGGACAGCCCATCATCCTCAGATAATTGTCTGGAAGGAGGTGGAGTACTTGAGTAGAAATGATACAAGATAACTTCTTCAGGAAATCAGCCAAGTATCACTGCTTTTCACATAGGCATAGGATGTTTGCGTATGTGTGTATGAAGAGCTGTTGTGGCCTAGAATCACGGGCCTTTAGATCCCTTGTACAGATAGAAAAGTAAAGGCCGAGGCCCAGGAGTGCTGCAGGCCACCGTGGTAGAGTCCCTGTCTGCCCTTCTCTGTGTCCGGTCACTTCTCACTGCACTCCCCTCTTTACAGCTAAAGCCACCTTCCCTGACTCTGAATGTGTAACCACGAGGGAGAAAATGTACTCCAGGCTTACAGTTTGTGGAGAAAAAACCCAGCAGCTGAAAATAATGTTCACAAAGTTTGTACCTAGAAAAAGTGGCGATTTCTATCATGTCTTTAAATGTCCCTGATTATCATACATTTTATAAACAAGACAGGAGGGAGATTCAGGAACAGCAACTTTAGAACAAGGGGGGAACATCACACCTAGAGTACTCTAGTTTCTGTTTTCTTCTCAGTTTGGGGATGAGACACTTTACCTTCCTGTCTAAGGGACTGCTCAAATGTGATTAGAAGCCATTGTGGGCTGGTAATTATCCATAATTTTAGGAAGACAGATGCTACACCAACTCTGTTCCCTAATAGCAGGCTTATTAATTTTAAATTTGCGTGGGAGGAGAAGCAGATGGCGAGGTGGGATAAGCGTTCAGATGCTTGGTCATTGATAGGTTTTTACTTCCACGTATCACATGGGGATTTGGGACCCGGGAAGTCTGCTGAGAACTGATGACTATCTGTCCCCTAAACAGCTGGGATCTTTTACATCCTGAGCTCAGAAACATTGCTCCTACTGCAGCCAGGGAAGGAAGGTTGTTGGGAGGTTACTAATCATGGTAGGTTATTTTCTCCACCCGCAGTTCCCTGCAGTTCGCAGTTGGAAAGTAGAGCTATCAAAAAGTTGTCTTCTCTATTGTATTTCAAATCTGGGGGTTTAAAAAATTATGCAAGCAAATTAGGCATTTCTTTAATGGTAGTTGTGTGTGTTCTTGATGGGAATGAGAGGTGCATTCCCTTGTAAAATCCCTGGGACTTTATAGGAAGGATGTGAGCCTTAGAACCGAAGTTGGTTTTCTAGATGATCATGTAGACTTGATACTGAGCACTAGACAAAGATGTTGATTGAAACGATTCAAAAAAAATTTTGTCTGAGTTCAGATTTTACACCAATATTTTGAAAATCAGCAAAAGAACTTAGAGGAATGTTCTCAGGTATGCAGTTCAGCCCCCTGCCCACATTGTCATAAAATCCGAGTGTGTGTACAGGGAGGTGCATTCCTTTCTGTTCTCATCACAGGTCCTTTCCTGGCTCTGTACCTGCCTGTCATGCGCGTCCCTGTGAAGAGACCACCAAACAGACTTGGTGTCAGCAATAAAGCTTTTTAATCACCTGGATGCAGGCGGGCTGAGTCTGAAAAGAGAGTCAGCAAAGGGAGATAAGGGTGAGGCCATTTTATAGGATTTGGGTAGATAAAGGAAAATTACAGTCAAAGGGGGGTTTTTCTCTGGTGGGCAGGAGGGGGGATCACAAGAAGCTCAGTGGGGGAGCTTTTTGAGCCAGGATGAGCCAGGAAAAGGAATTTCACAAGATAATATAATCGCTTAAGGCAAGGACTAGCCATTTTCACTTCTTTTGTGGTAGAATGTCATCATTTAAGGTGGGACAGCGCATTTGCACTTCTTTTCTGATTCTTCAGTTACTTCTGGCCATCTGGGCATATACACGCAAGTCACAGGGGATGGGATGGCTTGGATTGGGCTCAGAGGCCTGACATTGTCCTCTTCCCTGCCTTCCCTACCTTTTCCCTCCTGTGTGGCTCTCTCACAAAGTGAATGGCCTCAGCCACAGCTTCTCTGCAGCTGCATCAGACTGTGGCGACAGGAGTGGTGGCTCCTGCATGGCATGCTGTCCCCATGGAGCCCAGTCTTGCTTGACGCTGCAGCCTGGTGATCATTTTGCATGAAAAGTATGTAATTCTACAGAATGAGAGCCAACATGCTGGGGATGGGGTGTCTTTATCACGGTGCTCTGAATATTTTAATCTTGGGTAGAAAGTATGGAAAAGTATGTGATACCTGTGGTTTGATGTCAGAAGGACGTTGTGAACTTGATGTGGACTGAGGATGTTTAGGTGCAACAGGCACCCCGACTTCATTAAATGAGACTTCTCCATCTCCCTGCCAGACATGCACAGGTGTATGGCCACATTTTATGTGTTATCCTTATCTAGAGTGCACCTTGTTGTCATGCTTAAAGCTACATGATGGTATTCTGCCTCATAGAGTAGGTCCCAAACCGCATTCAACACAGAAATGTACTCTTGCTATTATACATAGAAAGTGCTTTCATATACCGAGTGGGAGAGCAGTCCTAATATCTGGGCTGGAATCACAGAAGGAAGGCATTGGAAAGCAACAGATTCCCTAGTCCAAAGCTGGTTTTTGATGAACCTAGAAACAGGACCAAGAGAAGTGAATTTGCCTAAGGCCCTGAGAGTATCTCACAGTAGCATTTGAACCTAACAGTTTCTTGACCTATTTCTTTAAATGATTAGTCATGCTTCCTCTGATTCCTGTATAAAGATATTCCTCATTCATTCTTTTGTTTCCATGAATTATTGTGGTGCTACCACCTAACAGTATTTGAGTCAAAATGTGGCAGTGTTTATCGCTTTCCAAGGTTTTCAGTTGCACAGTTTGTCAAAGTTGTGCTAACAGTTTCTTGTTGGTTGCAAGGTGTCCTTTCAGAAGCCAATTGTGTGGTGTATTTATATTGATTGTTGGAGGTAGTTTGGTTAGAACCTACTTCGAGTGGCTGGCGTGGGCCTGGGGGACAGTGACAGCTGCCTGCTTCATGGGCAGAGATGAGGTAATTGCTTCCTGGGAAGTACCATCCTCCTGGCCACACTTTCCAGCCCATTTCGTTTGTGTTGGTTTCCTTGCATATGCACGTTTCTGGCTTCATGTGAGTCCCATTTATTTTAGCATATGACTTCAGGCTGTGGGGAAGAATGGCCATTTTAGGACAGATGCACACAAAGGAACAACTGGCTAAATGTGAGTGAAGACATTCTTAGGAGGGTTTCATTTCTTTTATTCTGTAACAGGCAGTCTGGGAAGCATTCTGGACACGTGGCCTGCGCTGTCACAGTTCCTCCTTGCTGGATCACAGATGTTTGTAGATTGTAGTGATAACCATTATCATTGAGAATGTCATTCTCACAGGCTCTAATAAGTCCGGATTTATTCAGTGTTAATTTCTGAAAGACAACTGTATTTCTAGCCGAATCCATGTTATACGTTTCTCCTGGCAGTGTTGCTGGGGCTATTCCTGTGGCTTAGTCTTAGGGAAGCACACGCCTTTGAATACTGCTGAAGCTGTGACTACCCACCCAAAGCACACCGGAGTACTTTTGCCACATGGGGTGTTAGTCACTGATACATGTCTCAGTCAGACCTGATGGATTCTTGACCCCTTCCTTTTTTAATTTTTTAATTTTAATTTTAATTTTTGTTTTTTAAGAGCACAACCTCTCAGGTGGCCACCATGAATCTCTGGTGTTTTCAGTTCGCTGCAGCCTATTTGCCATCTCTGGTTCAAACATATTGGAAGGCTGATGATGCTTCCCTCGGTTGTTCTTCTGCTGTGTGACGTCCGTGCCCACGGGGTTCAAGACTGTCAGAGCTGGGAGCCACCTTCACAACTACCAGGGTTTCCGGAACCTCCTTTATCTAGCCCTGGGGATGGAAGAGATGTCATCAGAAGTGAAGGCTTATTAGGTTTACATGCCATTGATAATGAATGAGGAGGTTTTCTTTTATATAAGGGGGACTTCTTATAATGTGCTTTAGTAGGGTAAAGAAGCTTTTGAGGTTTGCTTTCTCTGGAAAGATAATTTGTGATCCTGCCTTTGCTTTCAACAAAAATATAATTTGCATACTAGTGCATGTTGTGTTACTGAGCACTGGCTGACAAATGGTTCTTAACTCGTCATTCACTCAGTCACACTTTCTTGAATGGCATATGTGTTCCAGCTGTAGTAGGAACTTGCTAGGCTCTAGGACTAACCCTTATGAAACGGGGGTCCTGGGGGAAGAAAATGCATATAACTATAAACGTTTGAGGGGATATCAGAGGGGGTGCCTATAGGTGCAAAACTTCGTTCATTCATTGCCCCATCTAGGAGGTGTTGTGTCTTAGCAGCGTGTTCCATAGCAACATATCCCTCTATCAAAATATTCATCATATTATTTTGAAATTCTCTGCTTAGGTATGTGTTTTTCCGACTAAGTTTAGAACTGGTGAAGGACAGGCTATGAGGTATGTATTATATATATATCTACACACACACATATATTTATATATATGTGTGTATATATATATACACACATTACCATTGTAAATATACAATATATATTTATATATATACACACATATATATTTCTCCCTTTCTATATATACACACACCACACACTTATATATACACACACACATATATATGAAATACACACACACGCACACATTTCTACTGCCAAGCACAGAAAGTCAAAACCAGGCAAGAGTTCTTTTAGTGTTTATGAAAAAATAGATGCTGTTAGTTAAGAGTGTCCTTAAGTTGCCAGGGGAAAGACAGGATGGATTCACAAAGGAAGATAGCGTTTTTTTTGTTTTGTTTTTTTCCTTTGTTTAACTCTTGAATTCGAAATAATCCAGACTTATTGAAAAGTTGCAAGAATAGTACAGAGAATTCCAATATACTCTTCCCTCAGATTCCCCAAACATTTCACCGCATTTGTACTTTCTCTTTCTCTCTCTGTGGATATAATTTTTTTTTTCTGAAATGTTTGAGAGTGGAAGGTAGAATGCAGGGCAGGGTGAAAGGGGGAAGGAGAGAGGTGGGTTTGGAGGCTTTTTTTTTTAACCTTCTGAGATGGAGTTTCGCTATTGTCACCCAGGCTGCAGTGCAATGGCGCGATCTTGGCTCACTCTAACCTCTGCCTTCTGAGTTCAAGTGATTCTCCTGCTTCAGCCTCCCGAATAGCTGGGATTACAGGCATCCACCACCATGCTCGGATAATTTTTTGTATTTTTAGTAGAGGGGTTTCACCACGTTGGCCAGGCTGATCTTGAACTCCTGACATCTGATGATCCACCTGCCTTGGCCTACCAAAGTGCTTGGGATTACAGGCATGAGCCACTGTGCCTGGCAATTGGGAGGCTTTTGCAGTAACCCAGAGTACTATGATGAGGGCTGGACCTGGTTGGAAATGATGAGGAAGGTGAGAAGTGGTTAGGTCTGGCATATATTTTGAAAGGAGAGTTTAAATGGGTTTGATGACAAGAGAGAGAAAAAGAAGTTTTAAGGATGATGTCAAGGATTTTGGCCTGAGTAACTGGAAGACGAGAGATGCTGTTATTGGGATCGGGAAGACTATGGGAGAAGTGGGTTATAGCAGGGATTATCGAAAGTGTGTTTTGGTCATGTTAAATTTGAGGTCTAAAAAGAGATGTCAAGAAGTGTTGGCTGGGCGTGGTGGCTCACGCCTGTAATTCCAGCACTTTGGAAGGCTGAGGCGGGCAGATCACCTGAGATCAAGAGTTGGAGACCAGTCTGATAATTATTAAAATCGATCATTGATGTTTACTAATTAATCATATTATTACTCTTAATACTGCAGAGGGTGTACACCTACCTGTGATGTCGTTCCTAATATCCAGGGACAGAGAGCATGATTTTAGTTTTAATATTGCAGTAGGTGTACACTCACCCTGTGACACTGATCCTAACATCCAGGGGGTAGAGGATGACATGACTCCCAACATAGCAATGAACGGACAGCCACCCGGTGATATTGCTCCTAATATTCACGGAAGAAGCCTATGCTATTACTCCCAATATCGCAGGGTGGATACAGCTCTTCTGTGACATGGTTCCTAGTATCCAGAGGGGGAGAGGATGATAATAATTCCAGTATCGCAGGCTGTGTTCCCCTGCCCTGTGATATTGTTATTAATATCCTGGAAGGGAGAGGATGATATGACTCCCCATAGAGCAGGAGGGGTCCACCTAGCCTGGGATATTGTTCCTAATATCCATGGAGAGGAGAGACTGATATTACTCTCAATATGGCAGGGGGTGAACATCCACCCTGTGATATTCTTCCTAATATCTCAAGGCTGAGAGGTTGATATTACTCCCAGTATCACAGACACTGTACACCCCCGTGTGATACTCTTCCTGATATCCGGAATGGTATTCCGAAGATGGTATTAATCCCCATATCGCTGGAGGTGAACACCCACTCTGTGATATCTTTCCTAGTATGCAGGGGGAGAGGGAAATAATATTATTCCAATATTGCAGAAGATGTACACGCTCCCCCCGTGATATTGTCCTTAATATTCCAAGGCACAGAAGACGATGTTACTCCCAATATCGCAGAAAGTGTACACCCCCCAGTGATGTTGTTCCCATGATCCAGGAGGGAAGAGGATGATATTACTTTCAACCCCTGCACCCTGCAGTGCTCTCACCCTGCAACACCGACACCCAGCTCAACCTGACATAGGACAAGAGGTGCTGGCTGGGGGTGTTCATTGCTTCTCTTTTCTCTCTTGCCAGACTCAGTAGAGGAAGCTGAGACCACTTCTGGCTTTGGGAGAGGCCAGTGAGCCTGTGGGTTTGGAGCCTGGTTGCATGAGAGAAGCATGTGTGGGAACGCCAGGGCCTGGCTTTGAACCCCATTCCCCCAACATGATGCCGAGTGTGGCAGACATGACACTTGGCTTTGCTCTCTCAGGGTTCCATCTGTGACAGGGGCTTCTTGTGCCCCTGGCCTCATCAACTCAGGCTGAAGGCGGCCCTGGTCCTGGGCAGAGGGGCTTTGTTAAGCAGAAATATATGACCTGGTACAAGGGCCAAGCCTGGCCAGGACCTTGGCCCTGGGAGTTGTAAAGAAGGCCGGCCTCTACCATGAGCATCTGCACCACGCTGTGCCCATGTCACAGTGTGCTCGGCATCTGCCCTGGCACAGGTGCATGGCCTGTCTGTGCTCAGGCTCCCCGCCTATGGGGCCCAAGTTCACAGAGGTGTGAGAGACAAGCACAGCGCAGGGGCCTCCGAGCCCAGCCAGCCTCGCTTCGATGCCGGGAGGCTGACATCTTCCATTTTGTCTTCTGCCCAGGCCAGCTGCAGACTGTCCAGCAGCTGTGCTACTTCTACAGCGTCGTCATGCCCAGCAAGGCCCAGTGTGTCCTCTACCACGAGTTCCAGCTCCCCCTGGCCCGCAAGGTGACCGACAAAGTGCTGGGGGGCAGTTCCTGGAGACCATCAGTCAGCTCTACCTGTCCCTGGGCACCGAGCGGTGAGGGCTGGCTTTGCAGTGGTGGGAGTGGGGAGCAGGGAAAGGAGGCTGGGGGTTGCAGGGCAGGGAGGAGGGCACAGGGAAGCTGTCCCAGGGCCCCATCAACCCCTTCCTTTTGATCATTTGGTTCCTTGGTATCAGATGCTTTGAGCTGGTGGGCCTGGGGTCGTCCCAGGGCTGCTGCTGGCCCATGGGTCCCAGCTTGAGCCTCCCTTGTTGGGTCAAAGGTCATCTCAACCCCAGCAGAAGCAGTACGTGCACTCTGGGCTGTTCTTCCTACTATGGTGGCTTTTGTCATCTGACCTCTGCCTGCCCCGAATCTTCACTCCTGGCCTTCATCTGTCCCCTTAAATGTGACCACAGCAGCCACCTGTGGCTTCTCTCCTACAGAAGACAGAGCCAGTTGTTTCACCTGCTTCCCTGGGGCGCAGTGTTTCAAGGTCTCACGTCCCATAGGTGGCCCACTTGGCTCCCCCGAGCATTCTGACCTGGTGGCGTAACCATGGCCCTGGCCACCCCATGCACAGCTCCCGGTGACATTGCTGCAGTCATACACCCTCGAGTGTCAGACTTACCGAGAGAGCAGGGAAGGAGCCAGATTCCATGGGGACCCGGGAGACTGGCTCCAGTCTTGGCCTCACGTTCACAGAAGGAAAATGGGCCAGTGTGCTGATGCCATGTTTGTCAAAGTGTAGTCCCTGGACCAGCAGAGCAGCATCTATATCACCTAGGAGCTTGTGGCAAGTGGGAGTTTTAGGTCCTGCCCCAGGTCTATGGAGCAGGAAGCTCTGGGGGCAGGGCCAGCAAGCTATACAGACAGGCCTCCGAGTGACTGTGATGCCTGCACACCTTGAGAACCATTGACCTAGATAGCCTCTGAACACTAACGGCTCCTGCTGCGTCTGGAGAAGACACAGGTCATATCTGGGAGGCAGAGGAGATGGACTAGCATGCTCCTCCTGCCACAGGGCAGCATGATACTCCATTCCCTCAGAAGGATGTCCTTCATCTTTTCCATGCCGTGTGTGTTCATCCTGGCCCCCCCCAGCAGCCTGGGAAGGGCAGAACACTGCACACACAAGAGGGCCGTTCCCAGTCCCCACATTCCAGATTCATCTGTCACCAGACCCACTGGAGGCGGCAGACTGGTTCCAGGAGGATGAGAGCCCTTGTTTTGACACCTGTGTCTGCTTCCAGGACCTACAGATTCACTCTGGACTACACCAAGCAAAGTCTGGGGATTCTCATTGACCTCCAGAAGAAAGAGGAGGCTCATGCCTGGCGGCAAGCAGAGAGAATCTACTATATCCTGTGGCAGAGCGAGCTGGTGGACCTGTACATCCAGGTGAGTGGCAAGGGAGGCAGGAGGGCCTCTGTGCTGTTCACTCTCTGTCCATCCATCCGTCCATTCATCCTTCCAACATATATTTACCTGTTCATCCTTCCATCCATCCATCCATCATCCATTCATCTGTCCATTTATCCATCTATCATTCATCCATTCTTTTATCATCCATCTATTCACCCATTTATCCATCCATTCACCTGTCCATCCACCCATCCATTCATCCTTCCATCATCTATCTGTTTACCTGTTCATCCTTCCATCCATCCATCCATTATCCATTCATCCATCCATCCATTCTTCCATCATCTTCCCATAAACCTGTGGGTCCTTCCATCCATCCATCCATCATCCATCCATCCATCCATCCATCATTCATCCCTCTGTCCATCCATCCATCTATCATCCATCCATCCTTTTATCATCCATCCATTCACCTGTCCATCGATCCATTCACCTGTTCGTCCATCCATTCACCAGTTCATCCATCCATCCATCCTTCCATCTATCTTTCCATCATCCATCCAACTGTTTATCCTTCTATCCATCCATCATCAATCCATCCATCCCTCCATCCATCCATCATTCATCTGTTCATCTCTTCATTCATCCATTCACCTGTTTGTCCATCCATCCATCCTTTCATCCATTATTCCATCCATCTTTCCATTATCCATCCATTCAGCTGTTCATCATTCTATCCATTCAACCATCTTCCATCCATCCATGATCCATCCATTCACCTGCCCATCCATCCATCCATTCATTCATCATCCATCCTTTCATCATCCATCCATTCACCCCTCCATCCATCCATTCAACTGTTCATCCATCCTTCCATCCATTCTTCCATCCATCCTTTTATCATCCATCCATTCCACTGTTCATTCTTCCATCCATCCATTCATCATCCATCCATCCTTCCATCATTCATCCACTCGCCTGCTCATCCTTCCATTCATCCATCATCCATCCATCCTTCTATCATCCATCCATTCACCTGTTCATCTTTCCATTCATCCATCCATCATCCATCCATCCATCCATTCATTCGTCCATTCATCATTCATCCATTCTTTTATCATCCATCCATTCAGCCACCATCCATCCACCTGTTCGTCTGTCCATCCATTCATCCAACCATTCTTCCATCATCTATCCATTCACCTGTTCATCCTTCCATCCATCCTTCATTCATCCATCCATTCGTTTATCCATTCATCCATCCATCTATCCTTCCATCATCCATCCATTCATCAGTTCATCCTTCCATCAATCTATCCATCCATCCATCCATCCATCCATCCACTTATCCATCCATGCATCATCCATCCATTTATCCATTCATTCATCCATCTGTCCATCACCCATCCATCCATCATCCATCCATTCACCTGGTCATCCTTCCTTCCTTCCATCCATCATTCATCCTTCCATCCATTTATACATTCATCCATTCATCCATATATCCATCCATCCATCATCCACCCATCCTTCCATCATCCATCATCCATCCACTCACCTCCTGTTCATCCTTCCATCCATCCATCATTCATCCATCTATCCATTTATCCATTCATCCATCCATCCATCCTTCCATCATCCATCCATTCATCAGTTCATCCATCCATCCATCCATCCGTCTGTCCATTCATCCATCCATCATTCATACATCCTTTTATCATCCATCCATTCACCCGTCTATCCATCCATTCACCTGTTCTTCCATCGATCCATCCATTCATCCTTCCATCATCCATCCATTCACCTGTTCATCCTTCCATCCATCCATCCATTTATCCACTCATCTATCCATCCATCATCCATCCATCCTTCCATCATCCATCCATTCACCTGTTCATCCTTCCATCCATCCATCATCCATCCACCCATCTATTCATACATCCATCCAACATCCATCCATCCTTCCATCATCCATCCTTTCACCCATCCATCCACTAACCTATTCGTCCATCCATGCATCATTCATCCATCCACCCACCAATCTATCTATTAATCCATCCCTCCATTCATCTGTCTGTCCATTTGTTTATCCATACATTCATCTATCCACCATCTATCCATGCATATGTACATACATCATCTACCCTCCACACATCCATACATTACTCACCCATACATACATACAGACATACACACGTCATTCCAAACACGAACCCACCCATCCATCCACCCATCCGTCCATCCACCCATCCGTCCATCCATCCATCTGTCCATCCATCCATCTGTCCATCCATCCTTCTATCCATTTATCCACACACCCATCCATCCATCCATGTGTCTATACATCTGCTCATCCATTCATCCATCCATCTACTCATTCCTAAGCCACTGCTGAGCACCTGTTGTGTGCCTTTTCCCTCCCTCCAACTGGTTCCCTCACATCCTCCCCCAGTGGCCAGCATCTTCTCCCTGAGGACAGAGGTGTGGCCCCTCACAGTGCCTAGCACCTGCTGGTATACAGCACATGCTCAAAGAATGGGACCACTCAGTTAACACACAGAAGAACTTGCTCCAAGCGACATGTGGCACATCTCCTTACAAAATGAATCTATCATAGTGGCTGTTTTCAGAGGCTTTCCCAAACACAGTGTGATCTGGAACAAATTGTGAAGCCCACGAGCCTGGTGAAGCTTTCATTATTGAGCACCTGCTGTATACCTCCTTGAGCTGAGGAGAAGGATCAAGAGCTCATGGCCAAGAGGGGACCAGGCCCACCCACAAACACTGTTGATGTGTGGCCCTGAGCTGTGGCAGGGATGTGGCAACGCAGAAAGGAACCAGGGGATGGGCTCCCAGCAATCTGGGGGCCACGGAGACTGTATGAGTGCAGGGGGTGTGGGCTAGGGCTAGCCCTGATGGTAGGATTCACAGGTGTCGGGCTCCTGGGCTGCAGCTGCTTAGTCACCTCCTGGCACTCGGGTGCATCAGTTCATTGTCCTCATGCCAATGGTGGGGCAGCCCTAATGCACAGGTCTGAAAAATGCTCAGGTGTACCTGCAGTGTGTGAGAGGAAGGAGGCTAGCGAAGGTGGGTGTGGCCACCTCGCCAGGTGTGGGTCTTGAGGGAACTTCTGCCTCCTTTCAGGTGGCACAGAAGTGGTCCTGTACACAGGTGACTCCCACCTGGGATGGAGCTGTTTGAGGCAGCTGGAGACATCTTCTTCAATGGGGCCTGGGAGCGGGAGAAATCCGTGTCCTTTTACCAGGTGAGCTGGCCTGTGGGCTGATGCGGGTGGGCCTTAGGGGGGCACCTGGAGGGCTGAGGCACAGGTGTGGCAGGGCAGAGGCCTCCCACCTGGAGGCAGGGCCACCCATGCACATGCTTAGTTTCCCAGTGGTCTCACCGGGAATAATATTGACAGTGCCCCTGCCCGGGACAAACGCTTGGGGTCTGGACATGACTATGGCCCTACCATTGCCTAGTGATCTCACCGGGAATTATATTGACTGTGCCCCTGTCCGGGACAAACACTCGGGTCTGGACATGACAGTGGCTCTAACCTTTGCACCTGATGATCTCAAGCAACCATGAGCGGGAAGTCCTGTCCTCATCTTCCAGATGAGGACACTGAGGCTCAGAGAAGCGCAGGGACATGTCAAAGGACACACAGCGTGTCAGTGGGAGGCCCAGGGCCAGGACCCAGATCTGCATGCACCGCGAAATGGGGACGGCTTCTCCCTTCCTCTGAGCTCGCGGTGTGGCTCAGCTCTGGGCACAGAAAAATGTGGTGTTTTTAGCGCAGAGAGGAGTGCTGACTCCCCCCAATCAGACGCCTGGTGCCCTGGTGGGAGAGGCTGGTCTGAGGCTGCCAGGTGTAGCTGGATGGGCCTCAGATGACTCTTCAGCCCCCAACTTGAGTGTGTGAACCGTGCGTTATCCCAGAGCACAGAACTCTGTGGAGGTGCAGGGGTAACTGGGGCGTGGGAAGCTCCAGGCACATGTTTGAGCTCTGAGGAGGGCGCTGGGCAAGGTGGGTGTTGCGGGAAGCCTGACCCCACCTGCCTGTGTGGTAGGACCGGGTCCTGCCTCTGGCAGTAACTACGGGCAACCTCAAGGTGAGCTGCAGCTGTGCAACAAGCCAGTCGCACTGCTGGCCACGCTGGAGGAGCCCCAGGAGGGCTTGGAATTTGCCCACATGGCCCTAGCTGTCAGCATCACTCTGGATAAGTCCCCTGAGCCCCCGCCCTGCCAGGACCCACACTTTGTCAGAGCCAAGCCTCCATGTCTGCAGAGCAGGAGCTGAAACAGCTGCTGGATTTTCCCGGTCTCCTGTCCAGGCAGGCAGATCTGCCCAGCTGGCTTCCCTGTCTGGCCGTGGGGCACAACTTGAGGTCTCTCACGTAGCGCAGCGCTCCCTGCCTGGCTCAGCTCTGCTTCCTCTGTCTCTTCCCGCTGCTGACCACAAGAGCCACCCAGTGTGCCCTCTGCCTTCCAGACATGCCAGGCATCTCGGTCCCTGTATGTGCCAGGCTGAGTGGCACATTTCCTTTGTCTTGTGCCCTTTCCACCCTCATCAACCACACAACTCTCTGGCTGATGAAATCCCAGTTCCCCTTCCAGCAGCCTGCCCCTTAAGGCCGGGCATCCCCTGGTGCTGTGCCAGGTCGTCTGTCCTCCTCCAGAGCCAGTGAACCCTGGGCAGGCCGCATGTCCCAGTGCCTTGTGCCCTGGGGCCCAATACAGAGTAGGTGTGCTGCTGTGTGGAAATGCATTGAATGCAGGCTCCACGGCATTCTCCCTGCAAAGGGGAGGACATCAGAGACAGCCTAGCTGGGTTTGTGCAACTGTGGGGGGACCTGGAGCTCAGGCACGCAGTGACTCCCCCAGGTAAGGGGCTCTGATCATGACACACCCAGGAAGAGTCGGATGTCACGTCTGTGGGTTGCGTGGAGCCGGGGTGCCCTGGAGCACCTGGACTGCATGGGTTTTGGACTCCTCTGGTTAAAACCAGTGAGCAAAGGCAGGTGGCTATGTGTAGGCACAGAGCTGGGCCATCCAAGCCCGACTTTGCCAAGGCCTCACAGTAGACAGGTGCAGGCCTTATTAGTTCTGCTTTACAGATGGGAAAGTGAGTCTGGGAACCTGGAAGGGACTGGCCAGAGCTGCCCAGGTGACCACAGGTGCCTGGAGGCAAGCCAGGTGCTGCCCGGGGTCTGTATACCTGCTCCTGAGGGGCCTGTGCCTGACTGCCCCAGGGAGCCACGTCCTCACACCTGCCCCTTTGGCCTACACCCCAGGGGACAGACTGAACGAGCACGTGGCCTACTACCAGCTGGCTGCCCTGCACCACAGGCTGGGCCATGGCAAGCTGGCGGAGCACTTCTACCTCAAGGCCCTGTAGCTCTGCAACTCGCCGCTGGAGTTCGACGAGGAGACCCTCTACGACATGAAGGTGTACCTGGTGCTCGGTGACATCATCGTCTGTGACCTGAAGGTTGGTGAGGAGGGACAGGGCTGAAGGTGGGTGGGGAGGGGCAGGGCTCTGGGTGTTCCCGGCCCCCTTGGAGTGGGATCTCCACCCAGACCCCAGGGGTCTGGGTTCCAGCCTTCCTTAGGAATGGCCCAGTGGCTTCCCTGGAGCTCTGCACCCAGCTAGAGGAGCCGGCAAGGTTAGCAGATACAACCCAGCTCCCAAGCTGGCCAGGCCCCACCCTCAAGAACTCAGTCTCAACCAGGGAGGCTGACACATGAGCGGGCAATGGTGGCTTCTGGGTAAAGAAGCGGGATTATAGTCAGGAGGACCCTCCTGGAAGAGGTGACCCCAAACTGAGTCTTGACAGTCAAGTGTCAAGTTGCATTTAACAAAGAAAACAGGGTCAGGAGAAGGACATTTTGGAGGACGGCATCATCCTCACATTGAATCCACGTTGCAAGATCCAACCCAAATCCCGGTGCCTCCTCTAGGAAGCCTCCCCAGGGTGCCAGCCTGAACTGAGCAACTCCTTCCTGGAGTCCGGAGACACCTTGAATCTTCATATCACCCAGGAAGGGTGGGGTGGGACCGATGTCTTACCATGGGGTTCACAGACAGGGGAACCCCAGCTCATGACAGGTGCAGAGGGGCGGGGCCCCAGCCAGCCAGGCTGAGACCTTGCTGGGTCAGGTCTGTCTCGAGGGGAGGTGCTGTGCTCCCTCTGTCCCCAGCCCTGCATAGGTGGAGAGCTGGGACTGGCAGACTCAGACCAGGGGTGTCTCCACCCCTCTGCACAGCAGGCACCCGCCCTTCCTCAGCATCGCACTGGCACCACGACAGTACTCCTTATGGGCTGAGGGGCCAGGGTACTCCAGTCCAGGGACCGAGATCTTGGGGGCCTTAGAACAACATGAGGAGCTGGGGCAGCCCTAAGACCCCGCCCCATATCCCTCACCACAGGCCTGGGGCTGCTGGGGAGGCCCCCACCCAGTGCTGGTGACACCTGGTGGTCAGAAGCGGTCCCTGTGGCCTCCCAAGTCCCAGCCGGACAGGGAGGTGCCAGGTGTCAGCCCCAGAGGGACGCTGCCCACTGCTCAGGGGCTCACCTGGGACCCAGGGGACAGGCCTCCCAGAAGTGGGCCTTTATCTCTCTTGTTCAAACCTGCCACCCACTCCGCCTGCCCAGGAGGAAGGAAAGGGCCAAGTAGTACCTGAGAGGTCAAAGCCCATGGTTGGTGTCGTGGGGCAGAGGCCTCCTTCACCTCCTTCTCGTGCACAACCCTCTGGGCCTCATCGTGATGGTGCTGTCAGTGCAGGCCAGCTTCCCACAGGGAGGTCCCCTCGTAATTCCCCAAGGGCGGCTGTCTTTCTAAGGCCATACCCTCCTCCTTGTATAGGAGGCTCTGGACCCAGGGCCCAGAGGAGTGGGAGAGAAAACTGGGCTGGATGGGGCCTGGAAGCCTGGCGGAGAGGCAGGGGTAAATGGGTATCCTTGCCGATTGCCTCTAAAATTGGGTCCCCTTTAGTCTACATGTGAGAGTGAGCCCTGCAATAGGGTGGATTAGGTGTGTCCTGGCTCAGCCTGCCACTCACTAGCTGTTGCACACACTACAGGCACATGAGGACATTACCCCAAATCTCCCAAAAGGTATACACCTATTGTGTGATATGGTTCCTAATATCCGGAGGTGCAGAGGATGGTATTCGTTGTCCTGTCGCAGGCTGTGTACACGCAACCTGTGAAATTGTTCCTAATATCCTGAACAAAATATACTGCTAATAATGGACACACATTGCAGGGGGGGAGTAATTGGCTCTTACGATCCACATCGCAGGGGGTGAGGCACTCCCCACGATATGGGGAGTAATAGCAACACCCTCTCCCCCCAGGCTATTACGATCCACATCACAGGGCAGTTCAGGACACCAGCATTGCCCCAACCTTGACCCAGACAGTGGGTATCATGGGACCACCTCAGGGTGGGTGGCAGCTCAGCTTGAAGGTATCCCTGCTGCCAAAGACCAACTGTTCCTGCTAGTTTGAATCTGGCCACAGGGTCTCTGTTGGTGAGACAGGTGACCATGAGGTAGACACCCTGAAATCTAGCATGACAGAGCTCAACGCCCCCATGAGAGGCACCATAGCATGCAGACTTTGCAGACATACTAGCGAAGGCCACAGCAGGTCCTGAGTGAAGAACAAGCTGACCAAGATCCTGGGGTCCTGCCACACAGCCCTCAGACCAGGGACTGGAAACTGTTTCCCTAAAGAGCCAAGAGTCAGTATTTTCAGCTTTGCCAACTGATCTTTGTCTCAAGGATGCAACTCTGCTATGGCTGCACCACAGCAGCCTTCTGCAGGTGGCCTGTGAAGAGATGGGCATGACTGCACCCCCATCAAACTTTACTTATGGACATGGAAACTTCTCAGTGTCATGAAGTGTTAGTTTTTGATTTGTTCAACCATTTGGAAATATAAAATCCATTCTTGATTCACGGGCCACAAGAGCAGGCAGGGACAGGCTGCCCCTGGCCGCCCTCTGGAATGAGCTTAGAGAAGGAAATGACAGGCTGGGCCAGCGCAGCCTCCTCACAGCAGATTCGCTGCAGGAGGGTCCTTCTTAGCAACCACTTCTCATCCTTCGTCTTGGCTTCAAATGCAGTTCAGGTGGAGAAAGAGAGAACAGAACTGGCCTCAGCAACAAGGAGGAAGGAGATGCAGGGTCAAGTATCCATGTGGATCCATCACACTCAACACTCACACCAAGTGGAGCACAGGCAGGACCAGCTCGGGGGCGCCAAAGTGGAGGCTCTCTGGGGTGGGGGACCTCTGGCTGGGCAAGATTCTCTACCTAAAACTCATATAGAAGATCTACACGGCAGTAGTTACAGAAAACACACACTAAGAAAGAGCCCAAGATAAAAACAGCTCACCAAGTTTGGCCAAGCGGCTCTCACAAGCCAGTAGGTAAGAAAGCCCAGGAGAGCCCTCCAGAGGAGCTGGGGGTGGGTTCCTGCCTGCAGGGGGCCTGGGACACCCCATTCCCACAGACGAGGGCCCGTGTTTTGGGGAGGAAGCTGTCAGAGTCACCAGTGAGCTGTTCAGAGCTGGAGCCACAGAGCAGGTGAGGAGCCCTGGCCATGTCCCTGTGCGGGCTGAGAAGCTGGGGTGGGGGCACACACCCAGGGGCACATGCAAACAGTGGAACGCAGGCCCTCCTCCTGCCCAGAGGATGCTAAGTTCCCAAGAGACCACCAAACTCTGGAACCCAGGGACACACCCCCTGACCCATATGCCCAGGCCTCCTGGACCAGGCAATGTCCAGTACAGGCAGGCAGTCTGGGCTTGGGGCCAGGACAGGGGTGGATGGTCCTGCTAGGCAGGCCTCCTTCTCCCTACCAGCTGGGCTGTTTGCACTGTAGTTTTGTTCTGGCAACATATTGCTACCCACTTTGGCCACACCAGTCCATGGATCCCTGGCTAAGCCCAGTGCTGTCCAACCCACCTACACAGGCCCCACACACCCAGTGTCCACCAGGCTCCCATCAGCCAGGAGGCCCCATGCTCACCCCCTGAAGTATCCATGGGAACCTGCATCCCACAGGGACCCACAGCTCAGGGCCAACCTCCATGGGGGCCTCTTGGTTGTGGTGGCAGGGGCGGGGGGGAGTTGACCTCCAGCCCTCCCATCCTGGCCACTGTGTTTTATAGGTATCATTCAGTCCTGGGAGCTTCCTGGGGACCCCAGAATGAACAGAACAGGGTGGTCACGGCAGCCTCAGACCCAGGTTCTGGGTCCAAGTGCAACAGTCTTCCGGTTCTGGTTTGATCTGGACGGTAACAACAGGTCAAGTCATTCACACAAGGATTGGCTTCAATATAATGCATCAAGGGACTGTGGAGGACACAGATCAGCCTCCAGGCCGGTTACACCTGGTGACTTAGCCAGTTCAGGCTAGGCAGTGGAAAAGCTGACCCATGACCTCCCCACCTACTCTGCCCACCAGATGGCAGTAGCGGCCAGGGATCCCTGATTTCAGGCAGAGGCAGGCAGCACAGTTGCTGCCTCCTTTAATCCCATCCCAGGGCCCACAGGGCTTGGAGAAACCTGGCAGGGGCTGAGTTGGGAGAATCAGGCAGAGAGATGCCAAGTGAAGAATGTGAGAGACTGGGTATGAGGGACACTAGGGCACAGGGCCTGCTTCCCCTGGGGAGGTGGCAGGGAGACATATAGTAGCCAAGCCTCCGCAGGCACCACCTTGCTGCCAGGCACGTGTGGTGCCCATACCCACCCCAATGGCTGCAGGAATGTTCTTCATCAACAAAAGGGGACGATGCACCCACACCCATATAGGCATTGGTGCCCACACACATCAGAGAAGAAAATTGCTGCTGTGCCCAAGGTGTGGGGAAAGGGGCAATGTCCCTTTCCTCCCCATGGTGGGTCCAAAATTACCCGCTCCTGCCAACACCCCCTCCCCCAACTCCACAAGCTGCTGACCTCCACACCAGTGCCATGCCACGTGCCAGGAACAGCTCAACGGTACATCTCAAATGGTGCTATCCTGGAGCGGCTGTGCTGGGCAAGTGACACGTTTCCTAGTCACAGAGGTTTTCTTTCTTTACTGCTCACCGGCCCTGTGCCTCGGTTTCCCCCACTGTGGCACAGTAAAGAAATCCCATCTTGAAGGCTAGGAACCCAGAAATGTCACCACACCTGGTGAAATGGGGGTGAAGCTCCCTGCCTTGGACGTCTTGCTCCAGGACTGATGTCCATTGGGACATGGCCAGGCCAGCATCCTGGGGAGGGCTGCATTCCTTGCCTGGGGAACCTTGCTCCCAGTTAGGGATCACTGGGGTTGAGGCCCCTAATGGATTGGGGGAGGCATAGGGTAGAATGAAGGTAGCCCCATCATACGGGCTTGTGTAGACCTCAGAAAACAAGCGTTGAGTTCAGACTCTTGTCTGAAGCTGGCCACCTGAAAGTATTTGGGCTTTGCGGTATGATGAGGGCCTGGGGTCAGGGAACAAAGTGTTCTGGTTTGGACACGCAGGAGGTTCTCTGCAGCTCTCTCAGATACAGGGTATGTTGCTAAGTATATGCTTTTAAAAACCCTAGGAGGAGGAGGCACCCAGAAAGGGCCCTGAAGTCAAGGGCAAGGTCCAGCCTTTCCACCTCCCCAGCTGAAGACAGGCTGGAGGACAATTCTCCAGAGTTTCATAACAAACAAGAGAAAAAAGAAATCAAAAAGACCTGGAGGATAGGTAAGCTAATGAGGGCTGACTGGGATTACCCTGCCTTGTCCTCAAAACAAGCCTTCCCTATCTGTCCTCTGGGCCAGGTGAGGAAACAGGTCACAGTAGGACATTCAGACCATGGACAGGCAGCTGGCAGCCTGGAGTCCAGGACGTGCAAACACATTTTGACTAAGGCACATCCTGCACAGCCTTAATCCATTAAAACTTGAGTTAATACAGCACATGCTTCTGTGAGCACAGGGTTGGGTCTAGGGTTTCAGATTAGCAGCATCTCAAGGCAGAAGAATTTTTCCTAGTACAGATCAAAATGGACTTTCTTATGTCTTCGTCTTTCTCCATAGACACAATTACATTCTGATCTCTCTTTCATTCCCCCACACAGGGAGTGTCACCACTGTATGTCAGCCACTGGGGGACAGGCTTCAGCTTACAACCACCTTCCAAATTCCACCCTCTCAGCTTGGCAGAAGCTGACCAGGAATTGGGGCCAATGGATGGGTGGGGTCTGCACACGACACCGTATTCAGGTCCCCATGATGGCCTCACACAATGGTGGTGGCCCTGCAGTTCCAGGTGCCACACACATGCCAGCCCCTGCTCGGGCCCTGATGTTTGAGGAGGGGGAGCAGCAGAACCCGGGCACTGACCCCACAGTGCCACTCACACCCACAGATGATTCTCCACACAGGCATCAGGTCTCGGTCCTGGCCGCCTCCCCCTGCAGGGCCTCAGCTTTTTCCTGGGACTCACGTGGTCCTTCCTCACATGCAGCTCTGGTAAGATGCATTGATCTGTACCCAGCTGCTCTGAGGTGACAACGGTCACGCTCATTCAGAGTGCAAGGGCAGAGGCTCGGTGCCCATTGTGGGGAACCTGACTGCAGCACTCCTAGACTATCATCGGGCCTGTTGGCCCCCAGTCTTAGCTAGGGCACCAGCGGTAGGAGTGCACTGCTCTGGACTCTGCAGGAGGAGGACAACTGTCACTGCATCTTTATATTCTCCTGCTGGTGTCACTCTGTGCTTCTCATCTCCTGGTTGTAGGATTCAGGGCAGACTCTCTGAAGACCTTGTGGGAAAGAGCGGAGTCCAGGAGAGAAGAGAGGAAAAGCCCAGCTGCAAAGATGAAATAATGGCAGGTGTGACATGGGCCCCCCATTCTGATTCTGTATTTAGATGAGGTCTTCCGGAACACCTGCTCTCATTGGATGAAACTTCAAATACACACACACACACACACACACACACACACACACACACACACACACACACACATATATATTTGAGACAAAATCTCACTCTGTTGCCAACGCTGGAGTGCAGTGGCATGATCTCGGCTCACTGCAACCTCTACCTGCCAGGTCCTGGTTCAAGCAATTCTACTGCCTCAGCCTCCTAAATAGCTGAGATTACAGACATGCACCCCCATGCCGGGCTAATCTTTTGTACTTTTAGTAGAGACAGAGTTTCACCAAGTTGGCAAGGTTGGTCTTGAAGCCCTGGCCTCGAGTGATTCACCCACCTTGCCCTCCTAAAGTGCTAAGATTACAGGCATGAGCCACCGTACCCGGCCCATTGTGGCAGCTTAATCACAGAGGAAAAGAAGGCCTGGACCCAGCATGAAGATGATGGAAAGGGGTAAGAGCAGCTCTCTACATATGGTGTTGCCAGCTTCCAATTTTCAACTAAGGGACACTAAATAGCTTTCCCAACAAAACAACTGAGATGTTGGGTAAAACCTACAAAAATGCATCTTTGTAAGTGCATTACTAAGTTGGCATTGAAGGATGGAATCCACAGTAGTCAATAAAGAATTGGCGGGAACCAAAGTGGAATTTTTTTCTGTTTAGACAGTTGCACAGAGGATGGGGCATCAGAAACGAAATCGGATGTCTCTCCAAAATGAGGTCAGCAATCTGACATCTTAGACTTCAAATAAAAGCCCACCTCAGAGCAGGAGCAGCAAGGAGAGCACCTGTCCCTGCATTGGTGCTGGGTGGAGGGAAAACCACTGACCCTGAGAACTGATGAGAAACAGTCCCCCAGGAGTTCATGCTGGAAGACCTGGAGAGCATGGGTCAAATCGACGTGGCACCAGGCGGCTGCTAACTTCACCTCTACCCCATGTGAGTGAGTATCTTTGTTGAAACAATGCAATCCTGTCCTCAAAATATCTCCACACATAAAATTTCAAGGAAGGTAAGTCCACGTGCAAAATGTTACAAAACATAAGTAAACATAGTACTCTGGATACATCCAATAATTCAAGAAACAAATTCAGCAGAGCCGCAAAAATCCCAAAGTTGGAAAAGATCAACTGCTGGCAAAGTATCCACTGCTGTCACTCCTGTTAAGAAACTGTAATTTGGCCAGGCGCGGTGGCTCACGCCTGTAATCCCAGCACCTTGGGAGGCTGAGACGGCCAGATCACGAGGTCAGGAGATCAAGACCATCCTGGCTAACATGGTGAAACCCCATCTCTACTAAAAATCCAAAAAAATTAGCTGGGCGTGGTGATGGGTACCTGTAGTCCCAGCCACTCAGGATGCTGAGGCAGGAGAATGGCGTGAACCTGTGAGGCAGAGCTTGCAGTGAGCCAAGATGAAGCCACTGCACTCCAGCCTGAGGGACAGAATGAGACTCCGTCTCAAAAAAAAAGCTAGGCACGCCCCTCTGTGGCCTCACACTTGCCTTCTCAGGCATGTCTGCCCCTGAAATGCCCTTGCACTATCTTCTCCAAGACACACATATGGGGCGGTGTTTGTAGAATATTTAGGCGGTGATTGTAGAAACAGAAAACACCTGAAAGCCATCCATATACACCTGTATCAAAGAAAAAAACTGCCATAGTCACATTGTGGAATATGATACAGCTGTGAAAATGAACTGCGGTTAGAAGCATCAACAATGAAAAATTACAGTGTACAAAGGAAATTGCTGAAAAATACACTGCTATTCTATATACAGTTCACAAACCATTATATATGACATTGCTTAATAATATACATAGAAATGATAAACCTTATGAAAAACAAGACAAACATTAACACATTAGTGCTATGTCTGGGTGAAGAAGGGAGATCCAGGTGATCAAGGAGGGGCATATTGTAGCCTTTCAAGACACTCGATGCTAATGGATGATGACTTCAGTGCAATTATTAATCTACCGGATTATGCATTCAGTTTTGTTTATTTTTTTGTTTTTGAGGTGGAGTTTTGCTCAGGTAGCCCAGCCTAGAGTGTAACGGCATGATCTCGGCTCACTGCAACTTCTGTCTCCTGGGTTCAAACAACTCTCCCACCTCAGCCTCCTGAGTGGCTAGGATCACAGGTACCTGTCATGATGCTCAGCTCACATTTTGTATTTTTTTAGTAGAGACGGGTTTCACCATATTGGCCAGGCTGGTCTTGAACACCTGACCTCAAAAGATCCACCCACCTCAGCCTCCGAAAATGCTGGGATTACAGGCATGAGCCACCGTGCCCACCCAAATTTTATAGACTCTTATTTGTCATATATTTCATAATTAAATATAAAATTAAAATATTTACTGTAGTTTGTAAATGAAAGAGTAATAAAAAATGTTGCAAACTTTCAAACATCAAACCTGTTGTATAGCTCATATTGACCCTCGTATTAAGCTGTGGTACATTCCAAGTTGTATTTCATTGTCATTTTCTAAAAACTAGGTGAACAGATGA
Organism: Piliocolobus tephrosceles; assembly: GCF_002776525.5. Lineage (NCBI taxonomy): Eukaryota > Metazoa > Chordata > Mammalia > Primates > Cercopithecidae > Piliocolobus > Piliocolobus tephrosceles. The sequence goes on along the minus strand of NW_022329768.1, from coordinate 27,852 downwards.
AAAGCAGAATTCAGTTTTAAAACAAGATATTAAGATAATGTTACTGGTTGAAGGTGTCCCAGTTCTTGATGCCTTGAACCAAGAATTGGACACAACACAAAAATGGAGCAAGGAAAGAATGAAGCAGCAAAGCAGAGATTGACGCAAAATGAAAGCACACTCCACAGGGTGGGAGCGCCTGACCACAGGGAGCATGTTACTGAAGTTTCTGGGGTTCAAATCCCCTCTAGAGGTTTCCATTGGTTACTTGGTGTGCACCCTATGTAAATGAAGAGGATGAAGTCAAATGACAAAGTCATGTACTCGGTGGATGCCCTGTGTAAATGGAGAGGATATTTCCTGTCATAGCCCAAGAGTTTCCATTTGATTTAGTTCTCCAAAGTCAGGGTGAATCGGCCTTATGTTCCTGCCTCCAGACCCCTTTCTCCTGCCTCCGTGGAATGGATGGCAGGACATGGAAATGTGTTTTGTCCAAATAACATGTCCCAGGGCACTGGCAGCTGAGGACAAGAGGGAACCAGTTGGTGTCACTGAGGAGCACTCACCCGTGTCTCCACACTGCACAGAACAAAGTGAGTGTCCTTATCTTGAACCCTCTGAAGTGAGTATCTCGCCTCAGGGCTTTCATGTAACCCCTTTTTGGAGAGGTTCCTTCTCTCTCCTTCTGCAGCCACAAGGCAGCAGGGATAGCCCCTCTCACGCTGAAGTTCTTCTAAAAAATACAAAGAGAATAAAATAATAGAATTAATGTAATGAAAATGAAACTATTTTTTTACAGAAACAGTTCTGGACTTTCATGTATTGGTGGCATTAAAAGCAGAAAATGGGCCTATAGGCCTGGCAGGGTAGCTCATGCCTGTAACCCCAGCACTTTGGGAGGCCGAGGCAGGCAGATCATGAGGTCAGGAGATCGAGATCATCCTGGCTAACACGGTGAAACCCCGTCTCTACTAAAAATACAAAAAATTAGCCAGGCATGGTGGTGGGCCCCTGTAGTCCCAGCTATTCGGGAGGCTGAGGCAGTACAATGGCATGAACCCGGGAGGTGGAGCTTGCAGTGAGCCGAGATCGTGTCACTGCACTCCAGCCTGGGCAACACAGCAAGACTCTCTCAAAAAAAAAAAAA
>NW_022329768.1:25570-26626 GCF_002776525.5 Piliocolobus tephrosceles | reverse complement strand
AAAAAAAAAAAAAAAAAAAAAAAAAAGAAAAGAAAATGGGCATATTCAGCTCAATTTAATGACAAAAAATTAAGGAAAGAATAAAAAGATTCTGCTAATAATGGTGACATGAGTTGTTCATATTGTTATTTTCTCTGGGACCTAATATTAGGGAGGAGGTGGGACCACCTGCCACCAGGCTCCAGGTGATTTTCAGGTGTTCCTCCAAATGACTGCAGCCTCTTCCCTGCTGGTCCCTCGATCTTGCTGCTGTGCCAGGCGTCCTGTGTGGCAGGAGGCACCTCGGCAGCTTCCAGTGGGATAGGCCTGCAGCATTCTGAACCTGAATGCTGTGATCACTAGGAAGTGAGGAGACACAAGCAGGAAGGGTTCAGGGATGGAGCGGCCGCTTCTCAGGGATCAGTCTCAGGCCCGCGCTGGGAAGAATCCCCTTTCAGGACAATGGCTCCAGGCTGAGGTCAATGCTGTTTCTGTGCGTTATGATGACTGACCTGCATCCACAGGGAAGTGTATTCGGGCTCCTTTTTCCCAGGCGATGTTGTGAACACCTTGAAATGGGCACTGGTGGATTTCAATTCCAGCCTTCCAGAAGCCACTCCAAATGGAAATTGAGCTAAGGGATGTAGCTGGAGTAAGTAAACAACTTTAGATCCCGAACAACAATTTTCACATACAATATAGTTTGCAGGGAAGAATAAAGCCTCAGGAGCCCAATTCTCAGCCAAAAAGAAAAAAATTTAGCTGGAAGCTGAATCATGCGAGAAACTGCCTTTCCTTTTGTTCCTAAGAAGATAGCTACAGATAAAGGGTTACATATCTTCATAGGAAGCTGGTCTATGTTCACCTTATCTTATGTAAAGCACTGATTTACCACATGTGAGATGAAGACATAACTGATGATTCCCCATCTGCTGTCTCGCAACCTGAGGAAGAACACAGGCTCCCTCTCTCCCCTCCAGCCAACCCTTTTCCTCCAGCCCACCCTTCCCCTCCAGCCCACCCATACCCTTCTCAATCCATTTAAAAGTTAATTCTGCCAAGGTTAAGGCCATGCTT
>NW_022329768.1:0-15570 GCF_002776525.5 Piliocolobus tephrosceles | reverse complement strand
AGGTGGACGCAGCTGTAGGTTCAGGAGTTCTCTAAACCAGTCAACAGGTGGTTGTGGGTGGGTGTTCTTGTAGGCAGAGGAAGAGGTCTGTGGCTTACATCAGAATCTCAAAGTTGACACCCAAAAAAGGCAAAAGCTCCTGCGAGATGCTGGCGTATACAACTAACAAGATAACTCTCTGAGTCCGGGTGCGGTGGCTCACACCTGTAATCCCAGCACTTTAGGAGACTGAGTCGGGTGGATCACAAGGTCAGGAAATCGAGACTATCTTGGTTCACACGGTGAAACCCCGTCTCTAATAAAAATACAAAAATTAGCCGAGTGCTGTGTCCGGCACCTGTAGTGCCAGCTACATGGGAGGCTGAAACCGGAGAATGGCATGAACCCAGGAGGCGGAGCTTGCAGTGAGTGGAGATCGCACCATTGCACTCCAGCCTGGGAGACACAGTGAGACTCCATCTCCAAAAAAAAAAAAAAAAAAATACGATAATGCTCTGAGTGTACATCCTGGCACACAGGAAGAGCATTCTTGTTGATGGTGGTGGTTTCAAATATTTCAGTGAGTTTTCCCTTGAAAACCTCAGTCGGGAGCCACTTCAGTCCAGCGTGGGCAACAAGGGAGCTTCAAGGAATGGTAGTTGTGAATACAAGCTTGTACACAGCGACAGGTCACAGGCTGTGGAAGATACCTGTCAATCAATATTCAGAGGTAACCTTCCATAACTGAAGCATAGGGCATATCTGACCTCATCTGACATGGCTAAAATCATGATTGTTTTTCTAACTGGGAAATTTAGGTAACTTATTTGCCTGTAAAGAACTATCTCTCTCCGCTTATTTTCTGAAGTAACGCTAGTCAGTAGGGAAATGTTCCGATGACGTTCGTGAAAGAACAAACCAATGTCTTCCGCTGTAATACCACCTATTTCACACAGATGAATCTTGGTTCTTCCATGCGACACTAAAAGTATCGGGAGTGCCAGGAAGTCTCTTTAATCATCGTTCTCCAACGTGCTCAGGAGATGAAGTCATTCTGTGAAGTGGACTTCAGTTGACACAACTGAGAAAATGTCCTAGAGAAAGTAAAATTTGTAATGGCCTCATACTTTACAGAAATAATGCAACTTTCTTCTTTCGTTTCTTTCCAGTTTTTAGATATTGATTTTTAATTGGTTCAGGGCAACCTGTTTCTGCATCAAAGTCTTGGGAAGCTTCCACCTGTTTTTATTTAATATAATTAATTAATTAATTAATTTAGTTAGTTAGTTAGTTACTTACTTACTTAGAAATAGAGTTTCACTGTGTCACCCAGGCCAAAATGTAGTGGTATGATCACAGCTCACTGCAGTCTCAACCTTCCAGGGTCAAACCAATCCTCAGGCTTCCACCACCTGAGTAGCTGGGACTACAGGTGTGCCATGTGCGGCTAATGTTTTATTTTTTTTTTTATTTTTGTAGAGATAGGATCTCATTATGTGGCCAAAGCTGGTCTCAAACTGATGGTCTCAAGCAATCATTATGTTAGCCTTCTTAAGCAATGAGATTATAGACATGAGCCACGGCACACAGCTGATGTATTTATTTATTTTCTCAGAACTCTATGAAACGTGATTCTTAATACATAAAGAAAGAGAAGCCAGATAAAGGTGGAAGTAGTTACACAAAATGGGAGTGTCATTTGGCACTTAGACAAGAGAGGCGGAATATAAAAATAGAAGATCCACATGTCAAAATTGACGGTGGGCTTGGATATGGACTCCAGCACATTTTGTTTTTATTTTGTTAGGAGACAGTCGCTGCCGCCGCCTCCGCTGCCGCCGGGCCCAGATCTGGAAGGCAGGAATGCCAGGCTGGTCAGCCCAGAGGGAAAACAGGCCTCTCCACAGCGAGCCAGGTGCTCACCACGAAAGGGAGGCCACCACCCCGCCCCCGATCCCGTCCCAACCCGGCGTCCTAAAGCTCCTCCAGCAGAGCCCGGTATTCCTCCTCGCTGAGGAGTAGCGGTTCCAGCAGAGCGGGCTTTCCCACGTCCTGCAGCTCGGTGGGGGCCTCCGTTTCTAGGAAAGGCTGCGCCTGCTGCAGAAACTCGGGGGTCCCCAGGAGCTCATCCAGCAGGCTGGAGGGGAGTGCAGACGAGCGCCCAGGCTCCTGGAGCGGCGGGGAGGGCGCCCGAATGGCTTGCATCTGCCCCTGGCACGCGAAGGCCTCCTGGGGCGCGGGTCCCGGAGGTGGAGCTGCCCCGACTTGGGCCTCCCAAGCCGCCCCGGCGACCTGGGGCCCCTGGCCCCAGCCACACCACGGCCTCCCCTGGGACGTGGGTGGCGCAGGCACACCCTGGCCCTGCAGCTCAGCTCGAGGGGGCCCAGGCTGTCCCACCCAGCAAGGGCCCGGCAGGCTCTGGTGCTGCGGATCCAGATCCCCCTGGCATTGGCTCGGGCGCGGAGGCCACCCCCGGGCGTCTGAGGGTGGGAGAGCGCCCCTTCCGGTGTAGCCAGGGCAGGGTACGAAGAATCCCAATCCCCGCCCGCCGGGGCAGGCAGGGAGAGCCCTGCTGCCTGCCCAGCCTGGCTGGGCTGGAGCGGGGCGACGGCCCCCGCTCCCTGGCTCACGAAAGCCCCCTGTGGGAGAGTCCACGGCGCGCAGGGCGTGTGGGGTGCGGGAAGCCCCGTTCCCCACGCCCCAGTGTGGGTGATGGTGGCGACCGGCGAGGGAGCAGCGGGGCGACACCCACCGGGGGCGGGTTGCAGGGTCCACCTGCGTGCCCCGGTGCCCCGCCACCCTGGCCTGGGTGCCTGGCCCTCCGGTTCTGAAACCAAATCTGAATCCGGGACTCCGGGAGGCCCGTCTCTCTGGACAGTTCTTCCCGGGTGGCGATTCCCGGAAAGCGATCCTGCTTGAAGGCTCGCAGGAGCAGGGCGGTCTGGGACCCGGTGACGGCGGTCCGCTTTCGCCTGGCTTCTTGCGGGCCGCGTTTCCCGGGCCAGGGCCGAGATTCCCGCCGGTGCTGCCTCAGCTGGCGCGATCTCTCGTTCTGAAACCAAATCTGGACCCTGGGCTCCGGAATGCCGATGGCCTGGGCCAGCTCTTCCCTGGTGGCGATGCCCGGGTCGGGGTTCCGCTCAAAGCAGGCTCGCAGGGCCTCCCTTTGGCTCGGGGTCCAAACGAGTCTCCTTCGCCGTCCTCGTCCTCGGGCTTCCGCCGGGAGGGCGCCCTCGGCAGGTGTCGGGAGAGCCATTGCGGGGAGACCTGGCCGGAATTTCGCTGACGGACACGGGCAGAGAGCGGCTGGCGGGCTCCCGTGCCCCTCAGTCGGCCTGTGCAGGGCGCGCAGGTGCAGCCAGGAGGCCGGCCCAGAGGGCCAGCGGCCCTTATAAAGGCCCACAGGCTCCACCCCTTCAGGAATGTGGGGGTGGGGGGAAGCCTGGGTCAGCCCGACCCCGGAAGCCAGGAAGCACAGGGCCCAGGGCGCTGTGTCCTGGGTATGGGTGGGGCCGGAGAAGCCCCAGAAGGGGGGAGTGGGTGGGGAGGGGAGCGGGGAGGGTGGAGGGGCGGGGAGCGGGCTTCGGGGTCTGGCTCTCTGGGCCTCTCCGGGGATTCTGCGGGGACCGGAAGCCGCTCGCGGGGCTGCGCAGGCATCTTCAGCGGGGAGAAGCCAGCCTGGAAGGGTGGAGTGGAGCGTGAAACTGAACCTCCGTGAGAGTCTTGAGATTTCCGGGCCCTCTCTCCGTGAAGGAGGCCAAGCCCGTGGGTGGATGTCGCCGTGGCCGTGGGAGTCTCACACACGCAGGGGTGTGGGTCGCGTTCACTTCCACGCAGAAGAGCAGGGCGACACCCCGGAGAAAAGCTGCATCCCCGGCCTCATGGCCTGACGACGGATTCCCGCATCCTGCAACAGGTGTGGAGTCTCCACTGTGGCCGCTCTGGAAGCCGGCGAGGAGAGCCGGGGCACCGTGCTGGCGTTCCACGGCTCCCTGGAAGTTTCTGTGTCCCCGCAGAGCTCAGGAATCAAACAGCCGACACGGTCAGGCTTTCGGGGACGGAGAGACGTGAGCAACCGGGCCCCCGGCAGACGGCAAAGCAACGTGGAATCCGAAATCACGCTTCATTGGTCCTGAGCGTGGCCCCTGTGTGGACGGGGCTGCCTGCCTCGCGCTGCAGTGCCGGGCTCAGCCTGGGGACCGGAGGCCTGTAAACCATGAGGGTGACATCCGGACGGCCATCCCGAGTCTGGGTCTCTTGCCTCGGCAGACATCGCCCGTTCCTCAGGGAATGAGTGCCCGGCCGGCCCACGCGGCAACGGCTGTGGGCCCGGCCCTCTGCCCGCCGGGCGCTCGCCTTTTTCCCGGCGTGCGGGGGCATGGGGGAGGGCTGGTCCTGTTGCTCCTGGAGCCCGAAGATCGCTTTTCCTCTCTGCCAGAGTCCCTCTGACCCTTGCTCCATCCCGCCTCCCTCTGGTTAAAAACAGTCGCAGGTTTACAGATGATGTAGTTAAGGCTGTATCAAGATCTTTTATCTCTCAGCAGGACTTGTTTTCCCAAATTCTCATGTTTGACCAACAATAGTTTTGCAGCCAGAGCTTGTGAAAACATTGGTAGATAAAAAATACAAAATTAAACCATTTCTCATGGTTGATTAAACAATTAAATAATGAATGTGAGAAGCCTCTGTGCATGTGCATAGTTATATGCATGTGTGTGTGTATTCAACTTTGTTAACTTTAACTTTATTATCTCTGTTTAAAATTTAATTTTAAAATTAGATTTAGGAGTAAAATATCATTCTTCCTCTCTCATCTTAAAACTTTTTGCTCATGGTATTCTGACATCCTGCATACTTGGGAAAGTTGGATTCATGAAACCAGTAGTGGGATTCGCCTTCCTGTGCATCTCTTACACAAGGCCTCCCTATTTTGCCCAACAAGCAGTTTCAAGAGCCCAGAGAGAGTGATTGAGAGAGACGGGCTCTGAAGCCTTTTTATTTCAATGTCTTGGAATCACCACCTTGCTAATGAACATCAAAATCTTTTGTGTCATTTATCAGATTAATTACTTTTTCCATAAAAATAGTGAGTTCAGAGGATAACAAACAAGAAACTTCCTGTCCCTGCTTACACTTTAAAACAGGGAAATCAATATCTTAACCCTTTTTTAGAGATGAATGTGTAGGTCAACATTGCTTGGTTATTTGTCCTTCCACTTGGGACAGATTACCACTACATTTTGCCCCAATCTCTAGAATCATGACTTATAGAAAACAATTATGTATTGAATTATAATTCCATTAAAAGTATATTAGGCTTATTATCAAAAAGCATGCTCAGAATTATCTATTATAAATAGTTGTGAAAATATAAAAACCTAAAAACAATATTATAACTAAAATAATCCCTGTTACAGACAAAAGCTATGCACTGTTATGAAAACCTTTCATATTTAGGGATATCAGTTAAGACTCCCCTTGGTGGGGAAGGTGAAGAGCAAACTAAACTTAGAGTAAGAGCTAATTAAATAAATCTGGTATAGTAGTGGGAAAAGCTTATGAATAAAAAGACCACAGTCCAGGAGAGAAGAAGCAGTATTTCTGAATCACTTAGTTCAATCATGTTCATGCCACAAGAGAGGGGAGAGAGAAAAGAAACAAATTTTGTACTGCTTGAACCCATTTTTGGATCTTGATATTTATCCTAGCACCAGTGTGCAGTCTTTGGGAGTTTTTAAACAAAGCAATTTACAATGTAAATTGTATTTACTTTTCAAGTAATCATTCTGGAAAGAGCAAAGAAACATTTTTGGAGAGAGTATCAGGGAGAGCACTTTAGAGGTGCTCACCATAGCCCACGTGAGAGAGTGATGGGCTGCAATCCAGGATGGCAATGAAGATAGAAAATTTCATTCAAGAAATAGAGAGAAGGTAAAATCTGACAACACTTGGTGATTGAAGGTGGAAATATGAAGAAGAAAATGTCAAGAATTACGCTGAGATGTCAGGGGTGGGTAGAGGTTGACATCATTTGCTGGAAAAAACACAGAAAGAATACCACTTTCAGTGAAAGAGACATCTAGGTTGCTTAAAGTATGAAATGGGACTTTTCCAGTTGCATGCAGTTAAGTTAGGAGGGCTCAACCTTGAGGCACAAAAGATGATGATTATTGTAACAGTGGCCTTGAGTCCAGGACCTGTACCAGACTCTAGAAAAATTAGTGTGATTTGGAGCACCTACAGACTGGAATACTTCAGTGAAAAACAAAACAAAACAAAACATTCACACTTATTCTTGGAATCTTGTTTTATTGGAAGGAGTAAATAATTGGGCCTTATTCAGAGCTGCAAGTTTTTGTAAGCCCTAAGATGAACATAAAATTGTATCAAATTGAAGCAAATCACCAATTCTATTCACTAAACATTTACTGATTTTCTTCCAGGTTTAAGTATTATGATAGGCATTGTACAGTAATTAATTGATTGACCATCTTCTCTGGTGTTTGTATTAATACACAAAGAAATCCAACTTTAAATGTGTAGTATTGCTTTCAGCTTACACCAGTCATGACCCATTATCCCAATTCATTAAATCAGATTGTTTCAGTGATAACTTGCATTTTGAAGTTAGGGAAACACTTAAAGACTGTGATGTTGTAACTGCAGATGTAGTATACAAAACACGTTTGATTCATGTTGTTCAACCCAATTTCATCATAAAGTCTTATCTATAACACAAATATTTTTACACATCTATTATTATTCTCTTGCTTTAGGTAAAGTTTGTATCATTTATCTCTATCAAATTACGTTGCATTTCTGGGTTTTTGTTCTCAACTATAAATGACAGCGTTAACTTTTACAAACATTAATGATGAACTATACTCACTCATAACTATTTATGTCTAAGGTGTCTTACATTTACTGAGCAATTTCTGAGTGACTAACGGCTAGCCTTTTATTATTCTATGATGATAAACATTTTTACAGTTTCCAGGCTTCAGACATATTTTTGAAAACTTATTTTTATATGGGTCAAAATTTAAATCAGTTGTAATATGTGACCCATTCAAACATATTCTCCAGGATGCACTATTAAAATGAAATGCCAAAGTGGTTCCCCAAGACACCCATTTATAGTGTACATGTGCAGTGCAGGATTACTGGACCAAGGCACAATGTAATCAGGGAAATTGTATTGTGTGTTTTCTTTTTCCTAAGATGTTTCTTATTCCCAGTTATATAAAAATGTATATTACAGGCAAAGAGAAATTAACACAAATAGATGTAAATATGAAGTATATTCACATTAATATCAGCTTCACTTTATCTATTAAAGGATATAACATACAACAAGCTTGAGGTTTTCAGGACCTTGTAAGACCTGGTTCATTGTAAAGCACAGATGTTCTTCACATCCTCAAGAGTTGCGTTTAATGCATTATTTAAATAGGGTCCAACCACTAGTTAGATAACTTAGCACTCAAATAGCCTTTGAAATCCCTGTAGACTCACCTCAATTGAAGAGTCCTGATAATTTAAAAAGTATGTAGTGCACTAAGAAATCCCTGATATATGATGTCTTTGCCTGTAGAGTGCTTTATGTGTTGATCCACTGGAGTGTGTGTGTGTGTGTGTCCCTGTGTCTGTGTGTAGTTGGGTGGGTATGGGTGTGCATGGTTGTGTCAGTGTGTATGCGTTTATATTGTGGTATGTGTCTATTGGGTTGCTGCCATTAGGGATTTGGAAGAGTGAAAACAATAAACTTGCCAACATTCCTCATGCTTGCTTTATAAGAAGTGTACTGAACATGGTCAAAAGTAACTAAACCAAGTAAACAAAATAGATATTAATTAAATTTAATGCTGGGCAGGAAATAATTATTCCAGACCAGGTTAAATGAAGAAATATAGGACAGGCGCAGTGGCTCACACCTGTAATCCCAGCACTTTGGGAGACTAAGGCAGGCGGATCACTAGGTCAGGAGATAGAAACCATCCTGGCGAACACGATGAAACCCCGTTTCTACTAAAAATTACCAAGAAATTAGCCAGGCATGGTGGCAGGCACCTGTAGTCCCAGCTAGTTGGGAGGCTGAGGCAGGAGAATGGCATGAACCCAGTGGGTGGAGCTTGCAGTGAGTGGGCATCGTGCCACGGCACTCTAGCCTGGGTGACAAAGCAAGACGCTGTCTCAAAGAAAAAAAAAAAAAGGAGAAATATAATCAAATGAATGAAATTTTAAAATTGATTAGCGGAAGGAGACAGGAATATATTTTAAAGTTTGTAATTTCTAATGAATATCAGTATATAAAATAAGAATTATATGGCTGTCAATTGACTAAAAACTGTACTTAAGATTTGAGCTAGTGAAACAACCATATATGATCTTCTATTTCTACTTTTCTGTCTCAAGAATGACTTGTTAAAATGATTTCTTTTTGAAATTTTACATACTCAACTTGAAAGAGCTTCACAAAACTTACATGAGAATCTGGATTCTCATAAGAGGTCTGATTTTTTAATGGTATGTTTGTACTTCTGTTATGTACATCAATGTCAAGCATCCTTTTCCTGAGCTGTTCTCTACAGCACAATTTAACTTGTAGCAGACACCCAATAAGTGGTCGACTGGATTTTCAAATCAACACCTTAGTTCCATCAATTTTCATTTCATATAAAAATGACTGATCTTCTATACTCATCAGTGAAACAGAGAGAGATGAAGGAGGGAGAACAGTTGAGACTGAGAGGATGACAAGCAGACCTCATTCTGCAGTGGATTCCCTACACTCTCCACTTCTAAATGCTTGGAAACACTTGCCATACTCAAAAAATATTAGTATTTCCTAGGCAGAAAATGGGAGTTACAGAACGTCTGTATTTCTATATTATAATAAATTACACTATAATACATAGACAACGTATGTTTCTAAGCTATTCAATTCATAGAAAATGTAGATAAATTTAGTTGAGCAAGGTGTAGGAGAAGGGTTACTAATCAAGCTGAGTGTGATTGTGAGATTAAATCTAATATCATCTTATACAATTACTGTATAATTGTATCAGTTGATGTATCTGTTGAAACAAAAGGTGGGAGAGTATTCCATGAGCTTCTGAAATGTACTGGATGATGTTAGGAGAGAGGATGGTCAATGTGGCTAGGCCAGAAGTGTTTACTGATTAAGGCTTAGGCAAGTCAAGTTCCTAAACTCTCCCAGAGACTGTGAGATAGAGGCGCTAAATTCTATAACATTTACATTTAATAAATATTTAATAATATATAATGAAGTCTTAAAACGCAATTTTAAGTCTTTTCATTTTCTTCTTAAAAACACAGGTTTTACTGCGTTTGGTCCACAGTTGGTATTTCACAATATCTCATTGGCAGGGCCCCTGGGTGGGGGGCCCTGTGCAGTACTTGGCCACACATGTGGCAGGGGGAGATAGACCAGTATACCTGGTGAGGCCCGGAAGGGGAGAAGGAGGCCTGAGGCTCCTAAAAACCTACTGAGGGGCTCGGCGTGGTGGCTCATGCCTGTTACCCCAACACTTCGGGAGGAGAAGGCAGGCAGATCACATGAGGGCAAGAGTTCCAGACCAGCCTGGCCAACATGGTGAAATCTTGTCTCTAATAAAAATACAAAAAATTAGCCAGGCGTGGTGGCACGAGCCTGTATTCCCAACTAATCTGGAGGCTGAGGCAGGAGAATCGCTTGAGCATGGGAGGCTGGTGTAGCGAGGCGAGATCACTCCACTGTGGTTCAGCCGGTGTGACAGAGACTCCATCTCAAAAAAACACAAACAAACAAACAAACAAACAAAAAACCCTAGTGAGGGCCACGGAGTGTGGGAGCTAGGATGGAGAGGGGTCAGGCTTAACCCTGACAACTCAGAATTCCACTACCTTGTACGGGCCTCGGTTTCCTCACCGGGCTCCAATGGAGGTCTGAGGGTCTGAGGTCTGTTGGTCTGAGGGTCTTAGGGAAATCCAGCCACTCAGGAGCCTGAGATATTTTAGCATCGTGTCTGGGCCCCCTCTCCCAGGGGACTCATTTCCCAGCACCCTCTGCACTGTATCCGCACTGTTCCTTGGGGGAAAAAAAATATGTTTTTTCTTTTGTTAATACCTCCTGAAACTTTTTCGAGTACAGAAACCACAAACTGATCAGCTGAGAAAAAAGGGGAAGAGGAGAGGCAACAGGAAACTTTCTGGGACTGGTTCCTTCCATGCCCAGGTCTCTTCTCCCCAGCACAGCTGGGCCCACAGCCTGGACGTACCAGCGGGGACCCTCATGGTACACGCATCAGGAAAAGGCCTTGGTCTGTTTCCCCAGAGCCCGGTGGCTCAGTCCTGCGAAGGAAGCAAAGCGAGGCAGGGGGACAGGGGGAACCCTACTGCCTGATCCCACATTGCCACTCACAGACCCTCGGTTGACTGGCAGCACTGAACAGGTTAAAAAAAATAGATGAAAACACAAGAAAACCCCAAACACCCAAACGGCGAGACCATGTGGGGAGAGAGTGAGCTGGGAGCCCCAGTAGCCAGTCTCCTCCTGGTCGTAAGGGAGATATTCAGGGGCCTCCCCTCCCCGGGCAGTCGCCGGCGCCCGAGGGAACCCTGTGGGCCACTGGGCTCCTGGGTGGTATTTGGGGTCTTGTATCTGTGGGCCGAGGCCCAAGGCCTGGCCGCTCTGGTTGGCAACCTGTGTGTAGCCCATCTTCAGGGACATGGAGGGCTTCCCAGCTTGGTGTCATAGATGTGCTCATTCCTCCTATCTAGCTGTCAGTTTGTATTTGTTAACCAACCTCCCCCTGTGCTCTCCTCCCTGTTGCTATCCCCAGCCTGTCATAACCAGAATTCTACTCTCCACTTCCATGAGCTGTTCGCTTTATTTTAGCTCCCACATGAGTGAGATCACACAATATTTATAATTCAGTGCCTAGCTTATTTCACTTAATGTAGTCTTCCAGGCTGATCCATGTTGCGGCCAAGGACAGGATTTCATAATTTTTACAGCTAAATAGTACTCCACTGTGAATATATACTACATTTTAAATCTATTATGTTTTTGGAAATGTCCAAAACAGGTTGATTCTAATCTTGTCTACTGTGAATAGTGCTGCTGTAGACATGAGAGTGCAGGTATCTCCTAAACATGCTGATTTCCTTTCCTGTAGATAAATGCCCTATAGTGGGACTGCTGGAAAAAGAAAAAAACCTTTTTCTTCAAAGCTGATCATGTCTGTCCTCATAAATGCATGTTACACCCATCTGGCTACTCCGGAAGGGATGCTCTCCCACCCTCAGACTCCCCGGGGGTGGCCTCCATGCCTGAGCCAATGTGGGGGAGATCAGGACCAGCAGCACCACAGCCTGATGGGCCTTTGCTGGGTGGGACAGCCTGGGCCTGCTAGAGCTGAGCCGCAGGGCCAGGGTGTGCTTGCGCCGCCCACGTCCCATTTGAGTCCATGGTGGGGCTGGGCCATGGGCCCCATGTCGCCGGGGCGGCACCGGGCCCCCGCCCCCAGAGACCTCCGCGCAGCAGAAGCAGATGCAAGCCATCTGGGCGCCCTCTCTGCCGCACCAGGAGCCTGCACTCCCCTCCAGCCTGCTGGATGAGCTCCTGGGGACCCCTGAGTTTCTGCAGCAGGTGCTGCCTTTCCTAGAAAACGGAGGCCCTGACAGAGCTGCAGGACGTGGGAGAGCCCGCTGTGCTGGAACCGCTACTCCTCAGCGAGGAGGAATACCGGGCTCTGCTGGAGGAGCTTTAGGACGCCGGTTGGGACGGGATCGGGGGCGGGGCGGTGGCCTCCCTTTCGGGTTGAGCACCTCACTCGGTGTGGAGAGACCTGCTTTCCCCCCAGTCTGACCAGCCTGGCATTAATGCCTTCCGGGTCTGGGCCCGGCGGCGGCAGCAGAGGCGGCGGCGAGAGACTCCACAACCAGGAGAAATGAACATCCCCGGGATCCCAGAGCTGGCCCAGGTTCCAAGAGGGGGGGCCGTTTACTGCGCATGCGTGGGTTTGCGGGCAACTGCCTAGGCTCCGGGAGCAGCCCAGGCAGAGCTCTCATGCCTTTCCATATGGAATGGAATATGGAATGTAATGGAATGGAGTGGAATGGAATAGCATGGAATGGAATAGAGTGGAATATGGAAAGGAACGGAACATGGAACAGAATGTAACAGAATGCATTGAACTATGAAATGAAATGGAATGGAACGGAATGGAATAAAATAGAATGGAAAAGAATATGGAATGGAATGAAATATGGAATGGAATGGAATATGGAAAGGAATGGAATGGAATGGAATATGGAATGGAATGGAATAAGGAATGGAATGGAATGGAAAGGAACGGAACGGAATGGAACGGAATATGAAATGGAATGGAATGGAACGGAATGGAATGGAATATGGAAGGGAATGGAATATGGTATGGAAAGAAATATGGAATGGAATGGAATGGTATAAAATACAGAATGGAATAAAATATGAAACTGAATGGAATATGGCACGGAATGGAAGGGAATATGGAATGGAATGGAGGGGAATCGAATGGAGTACAAAATGGAATGGAATGGAATATGGAAAGGAATGGAATGGGGAATGGAATAGAATGGAATATTGAATGCAATGGAATTAAAATGGAATGGAACGGAATGGAATACAAAATGGAATGGAATGAAATGGAATGGAACGGAATGGAATACGGAGTGGAATGGAATGGAATATGTAATGTAATGGAATGGAATGGAGTATGGTATGGAAAGGAATGTGGAATGGAATGGAATATGGAATGTAATGAAATATGGAATGAAATAGAACATGAAATGCAATGGAATGGAATATGGAGTAGAATGGTATGGAATATGTAATGTAATGCAATGGATGGAATATGGAAAGGAATGAAACATGGAATGGAATAGAATATGGAATGGAAAGGAATGGAATATGGAACGGAACGGAATATAAAATGGAATGGAAAGGTATTTGGAATGGAATATAATACGGAATGCAATGGAATATGGAATGGAGTTGAATAGGGAATGGAATGGAATGCAACGAAACAGAATATGGAATGGAATGGAATGTAACGAAATGGAAAAAAATATGGAATGGAATGGAATGGAATATGGTTTGGAATGGAATATGGAATGGAATTGAATATTGGATGGAATGGAATAGAGTGGAATGATATAGAATGGAATGGAATATGGAATGGAAAGGAATATGGAATTGAATGGAATGGAACAGAACTGCATATCAAATGGAATGGAATGGAACGGAATGGAAAGGAAAGGAATATGGAATGGAATGCAATATGGAATGCAATGAAATCTGGAATGGAATGCAATATGGAATGGAATTCAATATGGAATGAAATGGAATGGAATGCAGTGGAATATAATGAAATATGGAATGCAATGGCATGCAATGGAATGGAATAGGGAATGGAGTGGAATATTGAACAGAATGGAATGTAACGGAATAGGCTGGAATGGAATATGGAATGGAATCGAATATGGAATGGAATGGAATGGAATGGAATGCAATGCAATGGAATGGAATAAAATACGGAATGCAAAAGAATACTGAATGGAATTGAATGGAATGGAATATTGAACGTAATTGAATATGGAATGGAATGGAATGTGGAATGGAATGGAATGGAAGGTGGAATGTAATGGAATGTAATGGAATGGAATATGGAATGGAATAGAATGGAATATGGACTGGAAAGGAATATGGAATGGAAATGAATATGGAATGGAATAGAATGGAATGCAACAGAATGGAATGGAATGGAATATGGAAGGAATGGAATGAAATGGAATATAGAATGTAATCCAATATGGAAAGGAATGGAACGAAATGGAACGGAACGGAACGGAAAATGGAATGGAATAGAATGGAATGGAAAACAGAATAGAATGCAATATGGTATGGAAAAGAATTTAAAATGGAATGGAATATGGAATGGAATGGAATACGGAATGGAATGGAATATGGAATGGAATGGGATATGGATTGGAACGGAATATGAAGTGGAATGGAATGGATCGGAATGGAAAGGAATATGGAATGGAATGGAATATGGAATGCAATGGAGTATGGAATGGAATATAATATGGAATGGAACGGAAAGGATCGTAACGGAATTGAATGGAATATGGAATGAAATGGAATGGAAAGGAATGGAATGGAATAAAATATGGAATGCAAGGGAGTACGGAATGGAATTCGATAGAATGCAATATGGTATATAACGGAATATGCAATGGAATGGAATATGGAATGGAATATGGAATGGAATAGAAGGGAAGATGAAATGGAATGGAATGGAATATGGAATGGAATGGAATTGAATGGAATGGAATATGGAATGGAATTTGGAATGGAATGAACTGTAATGGAATAGAATGAAATGGAATGGAATGGAATATGAAATGGAATGGAAGCGAAAGGAATGGAATGGAAGGGAAGGGAATTGAATGGAAAATAGAATAGAATGGAATATGGAATTGAATGGAACGGAACGGAACGGAATCGAACATGGAATGCAATCGAATGGAACGGAATGGAATGGAATATGGAATGGAATGGAATGGAATGGAATATGGAATGGAGTATGGAATGGAACGTGATGGAACAGAATAGAATTGAATGGAATGGAATAAGCAATGGAATGGAATATGGAATCCAATGGAATGGAATGGAATGGAACGAAAGAGAATAGAATGGAATATGACATAAAATGAAATGCAACGGAATGGAATGGAAGGGAAGGGAATGGAATGGAATATAGAATGGAGTGGAATATGGAATAGAATCAAACGGAACGGAATGGAATGTGGAATGGAGTGGAATGGAATGAAATGGAATGGAATATGGAATGGAGTGGAATATGGTATGGAAAGGAATATGAAATCGAATGGAATATGGAATGGTAAGGAATCTGGAATGGAATGGAATGGAGTATGGAATGGAATGAGCTACAGAATGGAATAGAATGGAATATAAAAAGGAAAGGAATATGAAATGGAATGGAATGGAATGGAATAGAATGTGGAATGGAATGGAATATGGAATGCAATGGAATGTGGAATGGAATGGAATATGGAATGGAATGAAATGGAATGGAAGGGAATGAGATATGGAATGGAATGAAATGGAATGGAATGGAATGGTACATGGAATGGAATGGAATATGGTATGGAAAGGAATATGGTAAGGAATGGAATATGGAATTGAATGGAATATGGATTGGAATGGAATGGAATGGAAGAGTATAGAATGAAATGGAACGGAATATGAAATGGAATGGAATGGAATATGGAATGGAAAGGAACATGAACAGAATGGAAGGGAATGGAATGGAATGCAATGGAATAGGAAATGGAATAGAATGGAATGGAATGGAATGGATTGGAATGGAATACGGAATGGAATGGAATGCAATATGGAACGGAATCGAATTGAATGTTATGGAATGGAAAGGAATTGAATATGTATTGGAATGGAATGGAATGAAATAGAATGGAATGGAGTGGAATGGAATATGGATTGGAAAGGAAGATGGAATGGAA
>NW_022329767.1:17458-24528 GCF_002776525.5 Piliocolobus tephrosceles | reverse complement strand
GTTGTCCTGGTATTCATCTGGTGCCTTGGTGTTAATCTGTGGCCTAATGTACTCCTGGGTTCTAGTGTCTTCTTGGGACCTGATGTCTACCAGGATCCTGGTATCCACCTGGGGCCAGGTATCCACCTAGGGCCTGATATTCACCTGAGGACTAGGAATCCACTTGATAACTGGTGCCCATCTGGGTCCTGATGTTAACCTTGGGACTGGGGAACCACCTGAAGCTTGATGTCCACTTAGGGCATAAGTGTCTATCTGGGGTCTTGTGTTCACACGGGGCCTGATGTCCACTTTGAGCCTAAGTATTCACCAGGGGACTAGTGTGCAGCTGTTCACTTGGGGCCTGGTGTCAAGTTGAAGCAAGTTTGTTAACCTAGGGTCTGATGTCCAGTCCAGTGTCCACCTTGGGCCTGTTTCCTACATGGGGCCTGTGTGTCCACTTAGACCCTGGTATCATTTTGGGGCCTAGGTATTTACCTGGGGCCTGGATATTCATTGGTGCATCATGTCTCCCGGGGTCTTTGTGTCAATCTGAGCTCTGATATCCACCTAGGGATTTGGTATCTACCTAAGGCCTGGTGTTTACATGGGGCCTGTAACACCAGATTCCAGATGAACTCAGATGTACACCTGAGGCCTGATGTCCACCTGAGTTCTGTGTGTTCACGTAGGGCCTGCTATCATCTTGGGATCTAAGTATTTACCTAGGACCTGGGTATCTACCTGGGGCCTGACTTCCAATTAGTTCTTGTGTCAACATGGGGCCTGATGTCCACTTTGGGCCTAGGTAACCTCCTGATGACTAATGTCCACATGGTTCCTGAGGACAACCTGAGACCTGGTATTGATTTAGAGCCTAGTATCCACCTGGGGTCCAGGTGTCCACCAGAGACCTGATGTTCACCTGGAGTGTAGGAATTCACCTGGGGCCTGGTGTCCACCTTGAGTGTGTGTATCCAACTGAGTGCTGGTGTTCACCTGGAGTCCAGTGTATATCTGGGGCTTGATGTACACATGGGGCCTAGGCATCCACCTAGGACCTGATGTTCAGATAAGGGCTGGAGTTCTCCTGGCCTGGTGTCCACATGGAGCCTAGGTGTACACCGGGATCCTGATGTCCAACATGGATGGGCTCAATGTACACCTGGGGCCCAGTAGCCATCAGGTACTAGGAATCTCTCAAACTCCAGGTGCACATAAAGCTCCCAAGTGGCCACCTAGGCCTTAGGGTGATATGCAGGGTCCAGGTGGACACTGAGTACAAGATGAACACCAGGCCCCAGGTGAACACCAAGCCTCAGGTGTCTACCTAGCCCTCAAGTGGACACCAGGCACTAGATTGACACACAGGTACCAGGTGGATATCAGGCCCCAGGTGAGCACCAGGCCCCAGGTAGTTGGGTTACATATATCATAGGTGGCCATCAGGTCCCATGTCTATATCAAATCCCCAGCTGAATATCAGGATCCAGGTGGATACCCATGTCAGAAGTGAACACCAGGTTCCAAATGAACATCGAGCTCCAAATGAACACACAGGCCCCAGTTCAATACCAGCTTCAGGTAGATATCAGGAACCAGGTGGACTCCAGGCCTAATGTTCATGCCTAGTCTCTTGGAATACATCATGTTCAAGGTGGACACCCAGATTCCAGGTAGACATCTGGTGCCAGGTGGACATCTGGCTGCAGGTGGGCGTCAGGCCCCAGGTGGATACCCAGTCTGCAGGTGTAAATCAGGCCCCAGTATTTCATCGGGCCCCAGTTAAACACTTGACTAAAGGTGTGCATCAAGACCCAGCTTGACGCTCAGGCTTCAGGGGCACACTGGGCCCAAAGTGTACACACATGCCCAGGTGGACATCAGGCCCAAGTTGTACACCAGACCCCAAGTGGACATCAGGTTCCAGGTTGACACCAGTCTCTAGGTAGATCCTTAAGCCCCAATTGGTCATCAGGCCCAATGTGGATATCTTGACCCCAGGGGGTCACCAGATCGCAGGCAGGCCCCAGGTGGACACTAGACCCTAGGGTAACACAAGGTCTGGGAGGATTTCAGCTCCCATGTGGACTTTAGTCTTAAGGAGCTTACCTAGGCCCTAAGTGGACATCAGGCCCCCGGTTGACACAATGAACCAGGTAGAAGTCAGGCTCTAAGTAGAAACCCAGGCCCTAGGTAAATACTTCAGTCCCAAGCCAAAATCAGGCCCTATGTGGACACCCAGACTCCAGGCAGACATCAGGTCCCAGGTGAACACTCAACTCAAGGTGGTCATCAGGCCCCAGGTTGACACATAGGCCTCAGCTAGACAACAAGCATAGGTGAACTTCAGGCTCCAGATGAACATCGGGCTCCAGGAAGAAATCTGTGCCCCAATTAAACACCAAGTCTTAGGTAGACATCAGGCCTCAAATGGATACCAAGGCCCCAGATGGATATAAGATCCCAGGTAGACATTAGACACCAGGTGGAGAAACACCACATCCCAGGTAGACATTAGACACCAGATGGACACTCAGGCCACAAGGGAACATCTGTCCCCAGGTGGACATTCATCCCAAGGTGGACATCAGGCCTCAGATGTACACCCAGACCCCAGGAAAACTATAGGCCACTGGAGGACACTCAGGCACCAAGAGGACAGCCAGTCCCTAGATAACGACAAGGCCCCAAGTGGACATGATGTTCCAGATGGATATGAGGCCCCAAGTGGATACTAGGCACAAGTGTCCATCAGGCCCCAAGTGGACTCAGGTCTCAAGAGCACACCAGGCCCCAGGGGAACACCGGGCCCTAGGTAAGCATGCAGTCCCAGGTGGACAGCAGGTGACAGGGGGACATCAGGACCCAGTTGGTCAAGAAGCCACAGCTGAACATCAGTTCCACATGAACACCAGTCCTCAGGTGTGCACCTAGTCCTCTCATGTGCATCAGGTATGAGGGTGACACACAGGCATGTGTCACACAGGATGTGTCACACAGAGTGTCACACAGGATGACACTCCAGGTGGATACTGGGCCCTGGTGGTACACCAGCTGAACTCTGGGCCTCAGTTGAACATCAGATCCCACGTGGTCACCCAGGCCCTAGTTGAACATCAGGTAGTAGGTGGACACCAGGTCATAGGTGGGTGTCTGTGCTCCTGGTGAACCTCAGGCCCCAGTGGACACTCAGACCCTTTATAGACATCTGGCTCCATTTGCACTCCCAGGGCCCAGGTATACATGAGGCCCCAGAGAAACACCAGTCCTCAGTCACCTAAGACTGAGCTCCCCTAGGGCTGGAGACTGAGTATTCACCTGGGGCCTAGGAATCTACCTAGGGCCAGATGTCCATCTGGGGCCTGATGTCTACTCAGGTTCAGATGTCCACCTAGGGCAGGGTGTTTCTCTGGGACCCAGAGTCCACCTGAAATCTTGGTATCAACGTGGGGCCTATGTGTCCACTTGGAGCCTGATGTGCATCTGAAGCCTGAGTTTTCACATAGGATCTGATGAGCACCTGGGGCCCAGGTATCCATCTGAAACATCAGGCTCTGGATATACATCTGGGCCCCAGGTATACACTAGACACCAAAAGAACTCCAGACTCTATCTTAACATGGGGTCCTAGGTGCACGCCCAGGCCTCATGTCTACATTAGGACCCAGGTAGACATGACTCCAGGTGGGCATCAGTCCTGATATAGTTTGACTGTATGTCTCCACCCAAATCTTCTGTTGAATTGTAATCCTCACATGTTGAAGGAAGGGCCTGGTGCGAGGTGATTGAATCACGGGGGCAGACTTCTCACTTGCTGTTCTTGTGATAGAGTTCTTACAAGATCTGGTTATTTGAAACTGTGTAGCACTTCCCCATTCTCTCTGCCTCCTCCTCCCCCGTGGTAAAAAGGGCTTGCTTCCTCTTGGCCTTACATCATGATTGTTCATTTGCCAAGCCCTCACAGTCCTGCTCCATATTAAGCCTGCAGAACTGCGAGTCATTTAAAACCTCTTTTCCTCATAAATTGCCAAATATCAGGTAGTATTTTATAACAGTGTGAAAATGGACAAGGCCTTAGGATAATAACCATGTTGCAGGCCATAGATGGACATCTGGCTGCAGCTGGACACTCTTCCCCAGGTGGATACCCAGGCTCAAGGTTGACATTAGTCCCCAGGTAAACAACAAGCCCAGGTGAATACCTGTGCCCCAAGTAGACATCAGGCCTCAGGCTGACACTCAGCACAAGCTCCACATTAGGCTCCAGGTGGACACCCAGACTCCAGGTGGATACTGGGCCCCAGGGGTGCACCAGATTCCTGGTAGGCATAAGGCCCCAGGATGACACTAGAATCCAGGTGTACATAAAGCCACCGGTTGACACCAAGCCCTCAGATGAACACCAGGCCAACTGGTAGACATTAGGCACATAAGAATACTTGGGCACCAGGTGGGTATCAGGCCCCAGGTGAACATCAAACTTCAGTTGGACATCATTCTCCATGTAGACCCTAGCCCCAGCTAAGCATCAGGCTCCAGGTGGAAGCCCAGACTCTAGGTGCACTTCTGGCCACAGTTGAGCATCTGTCCCCAGGTGAGCATCAGACTACGGATGGATAGCAAGTCCCTAGGTGGACATCAGGTCAAAAGGGAATATAAGTCTCTAGGAAGATATCTGGCCCCAGGTAGATACTGAACTAGCAGCCCCAGGTTGACAGCAAGGCCTAGGTAGACCGCAGGCCCAGGTGGATACTGAACTAGAGGTTTACATCAAACCCCAGATTGACATTTAGTCCCCAGGTGATCATGACACCTTAACTGGACACCAAGTCCTCAGGTTGATACCCAAGTCCCAGGTGGACACCAGGTCAAAGATGAACACAAGACCTAAGATTGTCATTCAAGCCCCAATTGGACACCAGGCCCTAGTGAATAATATGACCCAGGGGATCATTAGGACCCAGCTGCATATCAGTCCCCAGGTTTACACGAAGCCCCCAGTGGGTTCCTCAGCTCTAGCTGGACATGAGGTCTCCAGTAGACACCCAGGACTAAGGTGGACATCAAGAATCAGATGGACATCTGGCCGCAGATGAACATCAAGCCTCACATGGATACTTAGTCCCCAGGTAGACATCAGGCCCGCATTTGACATCAGATTCTGGGTGGATCCCTAAGCCCCAGGTGGATATCCAGTCTCCAGCTGAATATCTATTCCCATGTGGATGCCCAGGCCCCAGGTGAATAACAGGTGCCAGGTGAACACAAGGCCCCAGGCAGACATCAGGCACCGGGTGGACACTGAGACCGTAGGAGGACGTCTGTCCTCAGGTTGACATCCCTCTCAAGGTGTACATTAGGCAACAGATGTACACCCAGGTCCAAGGCAGACAGGAGTCCCCAGTAAAACTCAACGCCCCCAGGAGGACACTCAAGCCCTAATTGGATGCCCAGACCTCAGGTAACTACAAGGCCCCAGGTAGATATCAGATTCCAGATGAATATTAGCCTCCAAGTGGATACCTAGTCACCAGGTAGACACCAGGCCCTAGGTGCATCCCCCAGCCTTCAGGTGCACACTAGGCTCCCGGTGAACACCAGCTTCCAGGTAAGCACCCAGTCCAAGGTAGACACGATGACCAAGGTGGTCATTAAGCCACAGCTGAACACCAATCTCGAGTGAACACCAGGTACCTAGTCTCCAGGTGGATATCGGGCCCGAGGTGGACACCCAGCCCCCAGATGAACATCAAGCTTCAGGTGGACATCATGCCTCAGGTGAACTCCAGGTCCCAGCCCAGCTGAACATCAGGCCCCATGTGGATGCCTAGGTTCCAGGAGCACATCTGGTCACAGTTGGACATTTGGCCCCAGGTGAACATCACGCCATGGGTGGATAAACAGTCTGCAAGTGGACATCAGGTCAAAGGTGAACATTAGTCGTCAGGTGGACATCAGGCCCCAGGTTGACACCAAGGCTCAGGTGAACATTAGGCCCCAGGAAGAAACCAGGCCCCAGGTGGATACCTAGGCCCCTAGTAAACCTCAGATTCTAGGTTGACATTCAGGCCCCCAGTAATCATATGGCCCCATGTATACACTCAGGCGTCAGGTTCACATGATGTCTTAACTGCACACCAAGGGGCCAGTTTGACATTCACATCCTAGGTGGGTGCCAGGTCCAAGGTTACACTCGGGCCCCAAGTGGACACCAGGCCCTAGGTGAATAATACAACCCAGTGGTCATTAGGATCCAGATGGATACCAGTCCCCAGGTTAACAGGAAGCCCCCATGTGTACCTAGGCCCCAGCTGGACATCAGGCCTAATGTGGTCATCTAGGATCAAGATGGACATCTGGCCGCAGGTGGACGTCAAGCCTGGTGTGGATACTTTGTTCCCCAGTGGCCAAGAGGCCTCAGTTCAACACCAGTCCCTGGGTGGATACCTTGGCTCCAGGTGGAAATCCAGTCTTCAGCTGAGCATCAGATCCCAGGTGAACACCAGTTCTTAGCTGGACATTAGGCTCCTGGTGGACATCAGGTACCAGTGGACATCCATGCCACAGGTGGACACTCAGGGCCCAGATGGGCATCAGGCCCCATTTGGACATTGAGGCCCCAGGTGGATATCAAGCCTCAGGTGAACCCTAGGTCCCACATAAACATCAGGCCTTAGGTTGACACTCAAGACCCAGGTGGACTGCTACAGCCAAGCAGAAAACACACCCCCATCTGGAGATCTAAGATACAGGTGTACAACAAGCCCCAGATTGATATCCAGGCCCCAGGTGGACAATATGCCCCAGGTGGACTCCATAACCCAGGTGAACAGCAGGCAACAGTTTGGCACCAAGCACCTATGTCAACACAAAGCCGTAGGTGATTACCAGGCCACGGGTAGTCAGCAGTTTCCACCTGTAGAACAGTCCCCATGTGGATACCTAGGCCCCAGGTGGACACTAGACCCCAGATTAACACAAAAAACAAGTAAAAAATCAGGCCCCAAATGGACAACCAGGCCCCAGCTACCTATACAAGTCTCAAGCAGACACCAGGCCCTATTTGCACTCCCAAGCACTAGGTGGAC
>NW_022329767.1:0-17358 GCF_002776525.5 Piliocolobus tephrosceles | reverse complement strand
ATACATCAGGTTGCAGGCAAATGTCCATGCCCCAGGTGGATATCAAGTCTCAGATGAACACTAGGCCCCAGGGAGACATCACGCACCAGGTGGACACTCAGGCCCCTACTGAATATCCATCCCAGGTGGACATCCATCCCAAGGTGAACATCAGGCCACGGATGTAAACTTAGGCCTAAGGCAGACACCAGACCCCAGGAAATCTCCAGGACCCATGAGGACACTCAGACCCCAGGTGGACATATTGGTTCTAGATTAATACAAGGCCCCAGGTAGCTGTCATGCTCCAGTGAACACCGGAGCCCAGGTGGGTACCTAGTCCCCAGGTGTGCATCAGGCAGAAGGTTGACCCAGTCCCCAGCTGAACTTTGGGCCCCAGCTGAACATCAGAACCCAAGTGGTCACCCAGGCTCCAGGTGAACACACGGTCATAGGTGGACATCAGGCCCCACATGAACACCCAAACCCAGGTAGATATCAGGCCTGAGGTGCGCACCAAGCCTCAGGTGGACATCTGGCTTCAGATGGCCATAGGTGGATAACTAAGCCTCTGGTGAATATCAGGCCCCAGGTGGACACCAGGCCCTAGGTGAACATCTAACCCCAGGGGGACATCCAGCCCCTGGTGGACATCAGGGTTCACATGGATAAACAGTTTTCAGATGGACACCAGACCTCAGGAGGATACCAGTCACTGGGAAGACATCAGGCCCCAGGTGGAAAATGGGCTCAAAGTATATATCAGGCCTCAAGTTGATAGCCAGGCCACCTGGACACCCAGGTGGCCAGCAGGTGCCTGTGTGTCAATCTAGTGCCTGATATCCACCTGAGGACTCTATACACACCTGGGGCATAGAGTTCACCCTGGGCCTGGTGTTCATCTTGTGCCCAGTGTCCATCTGGAACCTGGGTATCAATCTGGGGCTTGAGTTTCTACTTGTAGGCTTATATGCACCTGGGGCCTAAGTTTTCTTTTTCCTAGGACGTGATGACTACCAGGGGCCCAGGTGGACACCAGGCCAGGAGAACTCCATATCTTATCTGAACATTAGGCCCCAGGTGGATACCAGGGCCCCATGGGTTTGTTCATCACGGCTCAGGAAGTCACTGGACTCCAGGTGGACATCAGTCCTCAGGTTGATATACACAAGGTGGCCACGAGGCTCCAACTGAATATGAGGCTTTAGGTTAATACCAGGCCTCAGGTGGTCCTCAGGAGCCATATGGACATCAGTCACCGGGAGGTTACCTAGCCCCAAAGTGGACATCAGGTCCCCAGATGGACACCCAGGCCATAGGTAAATACTTAGGTCCCAAGCTGACACCAGGCCCTGTGTAAACACTCAAGCTCCAGTTGCACATTAGTCCTTAGGTAGAAACTGGACTCCAGGTGGACATCAGGCCCCTGGTTGACACCCAGATCCCCGGCGAACACCAGGCAAAGGTCCTGGCTGAACTTCAGTCCCTGGCTGAACATAATGTCCCAGGCAAATGTCCCAGCCCCAGGAGAACAGCAGGTCTTAGATGGACATCAGGCCACATGTGGATGCCCAGGTCCCAGGTGGATATCAGGCCTCAGGTGAACACCAGGCCCTAGGTAGACGTGAGGTGCCAGATGTACACTCAGGCCTTGTATTCGTCTGTTCTCACACTGCTAATAAAGACATACCTGAGACTGGGTAATTTATATTTTAAAAGAGGCTTAATTGACTCACAGTTCCACATGGCTGAGAAGGCTTCACAATCATAGCTGAAAGCAAATGAGGATCAGAGTCATGTCTTACATGGCAGCAGGCAAAAGAGCTTGTGTAGGGGAACCCCACTTTATAAAAACCATCAGCTCTCATGAGACTTACTCACTACCATGAGAACAGCATGAGAAAGACCTGCCCCCATGATTCAGTTACCTCCCACTGGGTCCCTCCCAGGTCACAGGGAAATTATAGGAGCTAAAGTTTAAGACGAGAACTGGGTGGTGACACAGCCAAATCATACCGTTCATCCCCTGGCCCCTCCCAAATCCCACGTCCTTACATTTCAAAACAAATCATGCCTCTCCTCATTTTCCCAAAGTCTTAACTCATTTCAGCATTAACTCAAAAGTCCATGTCCATAGTCTAAAATAAGGCAAGTCCTTTCCACCTATGACCCTGTGAAATCAAAAGCAAGCTAGTTACTTCCTAGATACAGTAGGGGTACAGCTGTTCCAAAACGGAGAAATTGGCCAAAACCAAGGGGCTACAGGCCCCATGCAAGTCTAAAATCGTGTAGGGTACTCAAATCTTCTTCTTTTTTTTTTTTTTTTTATACTTTAAGTTCTAGGGTACAAGTGCACAACATAAAGGTTACATATGTATACATGTGAAATGTTTGTGTGCTACACCTATTAACTCGTCATTTACATAGGTGTATCTCCTAGTGCTATCCCTCCATGCTTCCTCCACCCCAAGACAGGTCCCGGTGTGTGATGTTCCCCTTCCTGTGTCCAAGTGTTCTTGTTGTTCAATTCCCATCTATGAGTGAGAACATACCGTGTTTGGCTTTTTTTGGCCTTGTGATAGTTTGCTGAGAATGATGGATTCCAGCTTCATCCATGTCCCTACAAAGGACATGAACTCATCATTTTTTTATGGCTGCAGAATATTCCATGGTGTATATGTACCACTTTTTCTTAATCTGGTCTATCATTGATGGACATTTGGGTTGGTTCCAAGTCTTTGCTATTGTGAATAGTGTCACAATGAACATACGTGTGCATGTGTTTTTATAGCAGCATGATTCATAATCCTTTGGGTGTATATACCCAGTAATGGGATGGCTGAGTCAAATGGTATTTCCAGTTCTAGATCCTTGAGGAATCACCACACAGTCTTCCACAATGGTTGAACTAGTTTACAGTCCCACCAACAGTGTAAAAGTGTTCCTATTTCTCCACAGCCTCTCCAGCACCTGTTGTTTCCTGAGTTTTAATGATCACCATTCTAACTGGTGTGAGATGGTATCTCATTGTGGTTTTGATTTGCATTTCTCTGGTGGCCGGCAATGATGAGCATTTTTTCATATGTCTGTTGGCTGCATAAATGTCTACTTTTGAGAAATGTCTATTCATATCCTTTGCCCACTTTTTGATGGGGTTGTTTGTTTTTTTCTTGTAAATTTGTTCATACACCCGAATGTTTTGGCCCAGAGACAAAATTCAAAAATATATTGTAACAAAAATAAACCTTAAAAATTATGTGGTGTGTGAATCTTCAAGTGTAAAGACCAAGTCACTTACAAAAAAAAAAAAAAAATTAAGTCGATCTTAGATTCAAGCCCAAGATCCACATCAGGCCCCAAGTCAACACCAGTGCCCCAAATGGACCTCATGCCCAGCATGAACAAGACACAGGGAGACATCAGTCCCCAGATAGATAGTCCACAGATGAACATCCAGCCATGGGTAGATACCAGGCCCCAAGTTTACTTCAGGCCCCAGAGGGACACCTAAGCTTCAGGTGGACACCAAACCGCAAGTAAACATAAGGTCCCAGCTGGACATCAGTCCTCAGCTGGACACCAGTCCCCAGGTGAATACTTGGTCCCCAGCTGAACATCAAACCACAGGAGAACATCAGGTCCCATGTGGACAGAAGGCCCAAGAGGAAGTCTAGACCAATGAGAAACACCAGGGCCCTGAGAGGCACATAGGCTCAGGTGAGCATGAAGTCCCTTGATGGAAATGAGGTCCCACATAAAAACCCAGGAGCCATGTTGGTATCACGTTCCAGGTGAATTTCAGACACCTGGCCAACATCAGACCTCAGGTGGACACTGGACTCAACGTGTACATCAGGACCCAGGTTGCCAGACCCCAGATCAACACCAGGTAATATGTGGACATCAGGCCACTGGAGGATATGCAGGTGCCAGATGGATATCTAGCTCTAGGTGGACCCCGCAGGCCTCAGGGAGACATCAGGGACCAAGTAGTCACCCGTGCCCCAGAAGAATATCCTGAACACATGCAAACAACAGGCTCCAGATGCACACTTAGGCCACAAGTAGACATGAGGCCTGAGGTGGACATCAGGCTCTAATTTGACACCCAGGCCCCAGGTGGACAACAGGCCCCAAGTGAACTCAGGCCCAGCTGAACATCAGTTCCCAGGTGGTCTCCCAGACCCCAGGTGGAAATCAGGCCCCAAGTGGACATTAAGCCTCAGGTGGATAAAAAGGCCCCTGGTGAACATCAACCACCAGGTTGACACCCAGGGCCCAGGTGAACACAAGGCTTCAGATGAAAACCAGGCCCAAGGTGGACATAGGCCCCTGACAGACAACAGGTCTCAGTTGTATAGCTAAGCCCCAGATTGCTACCAGTTTCCAGGAGAATATCCAGGCCTATGGGGACACTAGGGACCCAGGTGGATATAGGCCCCAGGTAAACACCAGGTCCCAGGTGGACATCAGGGGTCACGTGGACACACAGGTTCCACGTGTATATCAGGCCCCAGGTATACACCATTTTTCTGGTACATAAAGTGTACATCAGAATCACAGGTGGACACCCGGGCCCCATATGGACACCAGACTACAGGTGAGCATCAGACTCCAGGAGGATACCCAGCTGTCAGGTAGCTATCAAGTCCTAACGGGACACCAGGCCCCAGGTGGACATCAGGGCCCAATTGGGTATTCAGGTACCAGGTAGACACCGAAGCCTCAGGTAGCATCAGGGCCAAGGTGAATACTAGACTCTAGGTGGACATCAGGCCCTAGTTGGACACTAGTCCCTAGGTAGACACCTGGGACCCTGGTGACCATCAGGTCCCAGATTAACTCCAACTCTTAGGTGAACATCTGGTCGCAGCTAGATATCAGGCCCCAGGAGCACATCCGTCCCCAGGTGCATATCAGCTTTCAGGTTGACATCAGGCCACAAGTGGACACTGGGCTTGAGGTGTACATCAGGCCTCAGATGGACACCCAGGCCTCAGGTGTACACCAGGCTCAGGTGGAAATCAAGGCACAGGTAACACCATGCCCCAGGTGGTTACCTAGGCTTCAGGGGGACATCAGACCACAGGTGGACACTTGGGCCTCAGGTGGTCCTCAGGCCCTAGGTGGAAACTCTGGCCCCAGGTGCACATCACTCTCCAAGTGGACACCCAAGAACCAAGTTGATACCCAGGTTCCAGGTGGGCACTGGGCCGCAGATGAACACCAGGCACGGAGTGGGGCTCCAGATGGACATCAAGCCTCAGGTAGATAGTCCTCAGGTGGAAATAAGGGCGCAGTTCGACACCGCACCCTGGGTGGATACCTAGGTCTCAGGTGGATGCATAGTCTCCAGTTGAACATCAGGCTCCAGGTGTTCACCCAGGCCCTAGGTGAACACTGGGTCTTCGGCGGACATTAGGCCCCAAGTGGACAACCAGCCTTAACATGGACATCAAGCCCTAAGTAGACAGCAGGTCTAAGGTGCACATGAGGCTCCAGGTGAACACTGGTCCCCAGGGACACCCTTGTCCCCAGGTGAACACCAACAACAAGGAGACATCCACCTCCACCTGGACACCATTCTCCAGGTGCAAACCTAGGCCCTATGGGAGCACCAGGCCCCAAGTGAGTACATAGATCCCTGGTGGACAGTAGACACCAGGTTGACACCCAGGGCTTAGGTGGACATCAGGCCCCAGATGAATGCTAGTCCCCAGGTGGATAAATAGTCCCCAAGCATACATCAGGTCCAAGGTTCATACTCAGTCTTCAGGTAAACACTAGGTCCCAGGCAGACACCACACCCCAGGTGGATACCAGGCCCTAGGCAGACACCAGTCTGCAGGTGGACAGCAGGCTCCCAAAAGGACATTATGCCCATTATGCCCCAGGTTGACACCTAGGTTCCAGGTGGACACTAGACTGTAGGTGGTTATCTATGCCCCAGGTGGACATCAAGCCTTAGGGGAATTCCTAGTCACCATCTGGACATCAGACCACAGAAGGATGCCCAGGCTCCTGGTGAATATCAGGTCTCACTTGGACATCAGGCCCAAGTGAACATCAAGCCCCAAGTTGATACCTAGGTTCCTGGTGAACATCAGAACCCAGGTGGCACTCAGGCCCTAGAAGAACACTCAGGCCAAAAGTGGAAATCAGAACATATGTGGACACTCAGGGCCCAGGTGGTTACCAGGCCCCAGGGGAAAACTCCAGGCTCCAAGTGGAAAACCTGGCCCCAGGTTCCAGGTAGACACTGGAATCCAAATCAGCACCAGGCCCCAGATGGACACCCAGACCTGAGGTGAACATCAGAGCCCTGAATGTCATCTGACCCGAGGTGGACATCAACCCCCGGTGGCTACCTAGTCCCCAGGTGGATATCTGGCCCCAGTTTGACTTCAGCCCCTGGGTAGATATCTAGGCCTCAGGTGGATATCCAGTCTCTACCTAAACATCAGGCTCCAGGTGGACCCAGGCCCTAGCTGACTGGGGACTAGTGTTCATATGGGGCCACATGTCCATCTGGACCCTTGGTGTCAACTTGGGGCCTGATGTACATCAGATGCCCAGTGTTCATTTGTAGCCTGATGTCAACCTGGGAGCTGGTGTTCGCTGGAGGGCTGAAATCCTCCTGGTGCCTGATGTCCAACTTGGGACTTTGTTTCCACCTGGAGACTGATGCTTACCTGGGACCAGATGTCCAACTGGAGCAAGATGTCTACCTGTAGCCTAGAACTTCACCTAAGGCTTGCTGTTCCCCAGGGCCTATGCATCTACCTAGGGACTTGTGTCCAGGTGTGGCCTGAGGTCCATCTTGGGCCTGGAATTAACCTGGGAGCTGATGTCCACCTGGGGTCTGGGTGTTCCCAGGGACTTGGGTCCATCTGGCCCCAGTAAACATCAGCCTGTGGCCTAGTTGCACATTTAGTGACTGGAGTTTTCAGGACTTATGCCCTGAAGATCACCTGGTACCCATGTGTCCACCTGGGACATCAGGCTCTAGGTTTACACCTGGGCCCCAGGTGAACAGTAGGACCTAAGATAACTCCAGACCATATTTACACATCAAGTCCCAGGTGGATGCCAGGCTCCATGTATACACCAGGCCCCAAGTAGACAGTGGACACCAGCTGAACATCAGCTCCAAGGTTGACACCCATACTACAGGTGGATATCAGGCCCCAGGTGAATACCTATGCTTCAGGTGTTCATCAGTCCCCAGGTCAACATAAGGCCAGAGATGGACATCAGGCCTCAGGTGCACATCTGGCTCCAGGCAAACATCAGGCCTTAGGTGGATACCCAATTGCCAGGCGGACATCAGAGGCCACGTTGACACAAAAAATTCCCAGGGGTGTCACTTCCCAGTGGACATCCAGGCTCCAAGTAAATACCCCAGCACCACCATAACCGTAACCACCATACCGAGAAATGGTAGGTCTAAATACCATCATGCTCATTGCATACAAAAGGATGCTTAGCTATTTTATTCAAAATACAACTTCATTTGTCACTCTGAACAGCAATGTACAGAGAGGAAAAGAAAAACCAGGCCTCAAGGAATCCATCCAAAATGAGTTAGATATTATAAGAGACAGAAATCCCCAAATGAAATGTTATAGTTGACTTAGAATAGTATTTAAAATCCATTAATTTTCTTACACGTTTGATCGAAAGCATTATTTCCAAGAGACTGAAACTAGAAAGGATTACTAAAGACTAGAAGTCTTGTTCCAGTCTGGATCCCACACTGTTGAACATCTGAAGGTAGTACACCACATTATACATAGCACTGGCATGACCTGTGTGCATTTAATTTTCTAATACTTGTTCATCTCTGGCATACATTATATATAAAGATATATATTACATATATGACATACATACATACACACAAGTACACACACACAAAGTATATAAGGGCAGGATAGTATAATTGTGCAATAACGTTTTTGTGAAAGTGGTGCCAAGTGGATTGCTTTGGCGTCCTGCTGGAATGTGCCTCCATTGTCAGAAGTAAGGCTTTCAAAACTAGTCGTTCTCATTTTTCTCTAGCAAATGGGAATATTAATAATTGAAAATGTGTTGGTATAAAAATAATCATAATAATCAAAATAAAGTGGTGTTAACAATTATATCACAAGATATAATAGACATTATAGATATTATAAGATGTCAAAAAAAGTCATAAAATCTTTGAAATGATTGACATGTTAAATGCAGCCCCTTGTGCTGCCCTGGGGCGCCACTCTAGCTGGGTTCTTAGCGGTGCTCACCCTGCTCCGCCTGCTCATCCCAGGTTCCTGCGACCCCGGTGTCACTCCATGGGAGCGAGGTCCTTTGCCGCAGCCCTAGACAAGGACAATGAGGAGTGGGTGCATGTGGAGTCTCCAGGGAAAGGCTGGACTCTGGGCAGGGGACTACACGGATGGGCGCAGCCTCATCTGCAAGTCTTGATCACTGCCCGGTGCTTGCTGCACCCTGCGAGCTCCGCAGCGGTGGAGCCAGGCCCGCACTGCAGGCTGTCGGCCCTGCCTGCAGACCCTCTGTCCTTTGTCTTGACCGTGGGACTGGAGCTTCAGCTGGCCCACGGTTCCCAAAATTAGCTGACCATGGGCTGGCGTCTGTGACTGGGTCGTGGGCCTTGTGCTCTGGCCGCCACGTCACGAGTGCCGGGCCTCCCTGCGGTGCTGCTGGCGATGCAGGATGCACGGGTTCGGGCTCTGCTTGGTTGCCTGTTGCTGCGAACCCTGGCACATTCCATCGTGGCCACCAAGCTGCCTGCTAGTCAGCCGTGGTCTGCAGCCTTCCTGGGACCCATACAGCCCCAAGGAGGCATCACTCACATCCACTTGCAACACCGGGGCCCAGCTGTTGGTGAGCGACCACTGGCACTGCCTTTCTTACCCAGGCAAGTGGGGATCCCCCACTCAGGGGCCCACACCGCCTGCACCTTCACCAGGGCTGCTATGCAAGAGTCTCCAGCCAGCCTGCTCTCCTGGTGAGGGGGACTTTCTGCTCCCCAAGAAGATCACCCTCAGCAGGGATACATGGCTATGGAGGATGCAGCGGACACCTTCCAAAGTTTGTGGAGACTCTTCTGCCACGCCAAAACTTTCATCATCAGCTGTGATGCTGACTGGGGCTCAGAGACCCCTCTGGGATATGGACCAGTGGTGTCTTTCCTGGGCACCCACAGTGCTGACCAAGTGCAGACACCCAATTCGTGTTTCTCCCACTCCACGTTCCACATCCAAGGTTCTCTCACCGTTTTGAAGCAGGAAAAATCAAAAGAAACTGAAATCAGAAACAAAGAGAGAGAAAGAAAGCCATGAGCAAAGAAAAAAAAAAGAAAAAGAAAAGAGCAAAACCTTTTGGAAACCATTAAATACCCCAAAGCTAATAACATAT
Organism: Piliocolobus tephrosceles; assembly: GCF_002776525.5. NCBI lineage: Eukaryota > Metazoa > Chordata > Mammalia > Primates > Cercopithecidae > Piliocolobus > Piliocolobus tephrosceles. Next base: position 7,962 of record NW_022329767.1, on the reverse strand, counting down.
TCTTGTATCTTTAAACCTTCTGGGCTTCTTCAATGATGAATGATTTATTTTTTTTTTTCGACTGGCAATTCGTAACTATTAAATTCTCTCGAATTAATGAATAGAAATTGAATCATATGTGGGACTGTAATTTGAAAACATGAAGCTTTTCATATTAAAATATTGTCCAATTTTTCTCCATGGATTAACAATTAAAGGGAAATTTTCAACATTGCTGTGTTAATGTCTCCAGAAATAATTAGATGTGAATAACCAGGAGTCTCATCATCAGGACATCGGTGAGCCGATTTATATTGGGGTAGGGGGAGGTTCAGGGCGCCTGCTGAGGTCATCTCCTGAATCCCCGTCAGATCTGATTCTGGACCCCTCTGGGAGGGAATGGATGAGCTGAGCACATCGACTGAGGCAGGTAGGGCCTGGCTGCAGCCCAGAATGATCCCATGGGCATGGAGTCAGCTAAAAGTTCACTGAGCCGTGAGCCCTCTGCCTCAATTCTTTCAAAGAGCGGTGACCTGCCGCACTTCTGAAGGGCCTGGGGCTCCTTCAAGCTGATCCCCCTTTCCAGGACACTTGTCAACATGTCCAGGGGCAAATCCGAGGTGGAGCCAATGCGTGGCACTGGCGTGCCCTGGAACAGATGGTGTAAGCGTGTGTCACTGAGGGCACACGGGCCGACTGTGAAAGAAACAACAGTGTCCTGGCATGTGCTCGGTGGAAGGGGGGCACAGGTGACCTTTCCATGAATGCCAGGGAAAAATCAAAGAACATCTGCGATCTAGCAGCAGGCCAAAAGTCTCAGGGGATCAGTCCATCCAGGAGCAGAGGGGGTCTCATTCTCAGGAACAAGACTGGGTGTGCAGAGGAAATGCGACAGCACCTCTTCCAGAAGACAAGGACCTGTATTTCAAAGGAGGAGGGAGGCAGAGGGTTCAGTAGCATCAGTGAACTTTCAGTTGACAGCAGGTCTTGAGGCCCGTGGGATGATTGTGGGCTGCAGCGAGACCCTGCCTGCCTCAGTCGATGTGCTCAGCCCATCCATTCTCCCCGGTAGGGGTCCTGAATCGGATCTGAAGCAGAGTCCTGAGACCCCAGCAGGCGTCCTGAAGCTCCCCCTCTCCCATACGAAATCGGCTCAAACCAAAGCAGGTTTGGAGAGAAAGACAATCATGACAGAGATCTCCAGGACGTGTCTCCCTGATGGACTTGGAAGTTATCCTTATGGAAGACAACCAGCCAGACCAAGAAGCATCCAGGCCCCGGAGAAACAGGGGATACACAGCCAGAGGGAGGACGGAGCAGAGGCCAGAGCCCAGGTGGGGTACAGCACCATGCCACCGCCACGGACTTAAGGGGAAGGGTGCCAAAAGGGTGGCTTGTGCAGTGACGTCAGCATTCCAGTGACTGGCATTGTGGCCATCTCCCATTCCCGGCTTCCTCTTTCAACCAGTGTCTTAGTGTGGCTTCTTTTCTCAGAGAAGAGCCCAGAAAAGATCCAAGCCTCTTCTGTGATGTGGGCCTGCTCCTCTCCTGCAGGACAATGAGCTCCAGTGAGGCCAGGCATCTCCTCCGAGGTCAAGGCCTTCACAAACCCAAAGTGGAACTGCCCCAAAAATGGTTCACAAGCGGACACATGACCCAGGCACAGACGCAGAGGGAGGCTCACCAAAGACAGGCTGACATGCAGGAAATCGCTTTTAGGTGCAAAGGACCCTATCCTCCGCACACACACACACACACGCACACACACAAACACATCCCAAACGAAAGAGAGGGGGCAAGAACCTCACAGAGAGTGAGAGACAGAGAGAGAATCGAAAATGGGACCCACACGAACACATACACACACAGAGAGTCATACAGAAGTGGCACAGAAACAAACACCCCCAGGCAGCCGCTGAGGCTACTGCGTTCGGCTCTCCACCGAGAATGATGCTCGGTGGAGAGATCAGCCCATGGGTCTGCTGGCCGACCCATACTCGAGATCACGGGGGGGGGGCAAGACTTCTGGGGAGGCTCACCCAAACAGCATCCGGGCAGGCCTGAGGCTGGGATGTGTCGCTGCTTCTCCCGGACCCCACCTGTGTTTTCAACCTCCTGGTCAGCCCTTTGCCCGGACTCCTGGCATCCGGAGACAGTCCTGTCGACCCCATGGAGAGGTCAGGCTGGAGCCTCAGAGCCCCGCCACACCAAGCACTGCCACGGAGGGCTCCTGTTTGCCAGGCCTCAGGGCGTGGTTCCTATGACAACCATGGGAACCACTGAGACGCGAGCACCGGCTGGCCGCTCGCGCATGAGCATCGGCTGGGCTTCCCCGTGCTCTGCTGCCAGCAGTCAGGCTGCGTCCCCTTTAAGGGACAGTGGCCGCTGGGCGCCAGGGGCTCTCCTGCTGCAGCCTTGGCAGCGGCTGCATCTGGGGTCCTGTAGGGGGCCGTGTGGGAGAGGCGGCCGCAGGCAGAGTCCCAGTATCCATCCCCTAGGTGTCCCGACTTGAGAATATCCTTGAGCCGATTTCCACCAGGGGAGGGGGAACATCATGGCGCCTGCTGGGGTCATCTCATGACCCCCCATCGGAACCGATTCTGGACCCCTACGGGGGAGAATGAATTGGCTGAACACATCACATCGACTGAGACAGACAGGGCCTGGCTGCAGTCCAGAAGGATCCCATGAGCCTCAAGGTGAGGAGTCAGCTGAAAGTTCACGGAGCCGTGAGCCCTCTGTCTCCCTCCTTTCAAAGAGCGGTGACTTGCCTCGCTTCTGAAGGGCCTGGGGCTCCTTCAAGCTGATCCCGCTTTCCAGGACACCTGTCAAAAGGTCCAGTGGCGAATCCGAGGTGGAGACAATGCGTGGCACTGGCGTGCCTGAACAGATGGTGTAAGCGTGTGTCACTGAGGGCACACGGGCTGACTGTGAAAGAAAAAACGGTGTCCTGTCATGTGCCCGGTCGAAGAGGGGCACAGGTGACCTTTCCATGAATGCCAGGGAAAAATCAAAGAACGTCTGGGATCTAGCAGCGGGCCAAAAGTCTCAGGGGGTCAGTCCATCCAGGAGCAGAGGGTGTCTCATTCCCAGGATCGAGACTGGGTGTGCAGAGGAAATGCGACAGCACGTCTTTCCAGAAGACAAGGATCTGTCTTTCAAAGGAAAAGGGAGGCAGAGGGCTCAAAAGCGTCAGTGAACTTTCAGTTGACAGCACGCCTTGAGGCCCGTGGGATGATTGTGGGCTACAGTGAGACCCTGCCGGCCTCAGTCGATGTGCTCAGCCCATCCATTCTCCCCCGTAGGGGGTCTTGAATCGGATCTGAAGCAGAGTCCTGAGACCCCAGCAGGCGTCCTGAAGCTCCCCCTCTCCCGGACGAAATCGGCTCAAACCGAAGCAGGTTTGGAGAGAAAGACAATCATGACAGGGATCTCCAGGAAGTGTCTCCCTCATGGACTGGTAAGTTATCCTTATGGAAGACACCAGCCAGACCAAGAAGCATCCAGGCCCCGGAGAAACAGGGGATACACAGCCAGAGGGAGGACGGAGCAGAAGCCAGAGCCCAGGTGGGGTACAGCACCGTGCCACCGCCACGGGCTTAAGGGGAAGGGTGCCAAAAGGGTGGCTTGTGCATTGAGGCCAGCGTTGCAGTGACTGGGTTTGTGGCCATCTCCCATTCCCAGCTTCTTCTTTCAGCCTGTGTCTTGGTGTGGCTTCTTTTCTCAGAGAAGAGCCCAGAAAAGATGCAAGCCTCTTCTGTGATGTGGGTCAGCTCCTCTCCTGCAGGACAATGAGCTCCCGTGCAGCTTTTGTCCGTGGCTGCAGTGTGTTCGTCTTGATCAATGAAAAGAGGCCGCACGGGCTGGGGATGAGTTTGCAAGTACTCCAGGAGCCAGGCATCTCCTCACGAGGTCGAGGCCTTCACAAACCCAAAGTGGAACCGCCCCAAAAACGGTTGACAAGCGGACACATGACCCAGGCACAAACGTGGAGGGAGGCTCGCCAAAGACAGGCCGACATGCAAGAAATCGCTTTTAGGCGCAAAGGGCACTTTCCTACACACACACACACACACACACACACACACACCCCAAATGAAAGACAGAGGGCAAGAACCTCACAGAGAGTGAGAGACAGAGAGAGAATCGAAAATGGGACACACACAAACACATACACACACAGAGAGTCAGACCGCAGTGGCACAGAGACAAACACCCCCATGCAGTCGCATGGATTATCCATTCCATAAGACATTCCATTACATTCCATATTCCACTTCATTCCAATCAATTCCATTACGTTCCATTTCATTCCGTTCCATATTCCCTTCATTTCATTTCATTTCATTTCTTATTCCATTCCATTCCATTATATTCAATTCCATTCCAGTGCACATTCCATTCCATTCCATTATATTCAATTCCAATCCAGTGCACATTCCATTCCATTCCATAATCCATTCCATTCCATTCCATTCCATACTCCATTCCAATCCATATTCCATTCCACATTCCATTGTATTCCATATTCCATTCCACTCAGTTCCATATTACATTCCATTCCATTCCATATTCCACTGCATTGCATTGAATTCCATTCCATTCCATATTCCATTCCACTCCATTCCATTCCATTCCATTCTATTCCATATTCCATTCCATTCCATTTATATTTCATTCCATTTCATATTCAATTCCATTCCATATTTCATTCTATTCCATTAAATTCCACAGTCCATTCCATTCCGTATTCCATTCCATTCCATTCCATTCCATTCTGTATTCCATTCCATTCCATTCCATTCCATATTCCATTCCATTTAATTCCATTCCATAATCCATTACATTTCTTTGCATTACGTTACATTGTTTTCCATTCCATTCCATTCCTATTCAATTCCATTCCATATTCCATTCCATTTCATATTCCGTTCCATTCCATTCAATTACTTTGCATTCCATTCCATTCCGTTCTATTCCATTCCGTTCGATATTCCATTCCTTTCCATATTCCATTCCATTCCATTCCATATTCCATTCCATTCCATTTCATTCCATTCCATTCCTTTCCATATTCCATTCCATTCCATTCCTTACCATTCCATTGAATATTCCATTTCATTACATATCCCATTCCATTCAATATTCCTTTCCATTCCATTTCATTCCGTTCCGTTCTGTTCCATTCCATTTCATATTTCGTTCCTTTCCTTTCCGTACCATTCGGTATACAATTCCATTCCATATTCCATTCCATTCCATTCTATTCTATTACATTCCATTCCATTTCATTCCAGATTCCATTCCATTCCATTCCATTCCATCCCGTTCCATATTCCATTCCATTCCATATACCATTCCCCTCCATATTCCATGTCATTCCATTCCACATTCAATTGCATTCCATATTCCATTCCCTTCCATTCCATATTCCATTCCATTCCATTCCGTATTCTTTTGCATTCCGTTCCGTTCCATTCCATTCCATATTCCATTCCATTTCATATTCCTTTCCATTCCATATTCCATTCCTTTCCTTATTCCATTCCATTCCATTCCATTCCATTCCATTCCTTTCCTTTCCATTCCATTCCATATTCCATTCCATACCATATTCCTTTCCGTTGCATATCATTCCATTCCATATTCCATTCCATTCCATTTCATTTCTTTCAATTTCCTTGCATTTCATTCCCTTTCATATTCCATTCCATTCCATACTCCATTCCAATCAATTCCATTCCATAATCCATTCCATTCCATATTTCATTCCATGCTATTCCATTCAATTTCGTTTATTTGATTCTGTTCCATATTCCATTCCATTACACATTCCATTCCATTGCATTCCATATTCAATTCCATTCCGTTCCATACTCCATTCCATATTCCATTCAACTCCATATTCCATTCCATTCAATATTCCATTCCATTCAATATTCCATTCCATTCCATATTTCATTCCATTATTCCATTGGTTTCGATTCCAATCCGTTCCAGTCCTTTCAATTTCATAGTCCGTTCCATTACGTTTCGTTCCCATTGGTTCCCTTCCATTCCATTCCATATTCCATTCCATTCTATATTCCATTCCATATTCCACTACATTATATATTCCATTGCATTCCAGTCCATTCCATTCCACATGCCATTCCAATTCATATTCCATTCCATTGAATATTCCATTCCTCTCCATTCCATATTCCTTTCCATTACATTGCATATTACATACCATTCAATAACATTCGACTCCATTCCATATTTCATTCCATTGCATATTTCATTCCATTGCATTCCATATTCCAATCCATTCCTAATTCCACTCCATTCCATTCCATTCCATATTTCATTCCATTTCAATTCCTTATTCCATTCCATTGCATTCCATTTCATATTCCATTCCATTCAATATTCCATTCCATTCCATATTCCATTCCATTATTCCATTGCTTTCCATTCCAATCCGTTCCATTCCTTTCGATTTCATAGTCCGTTCCATTATGTTACGTTCCCTTTTGTTCCCTTCCATTCCATTCCATATTCCATTCCATTGTATATTCCATTCCATATTTCATTACATTATATATTCCACTGCATTCCAGTCCATTCCATTGCATTCCATTCCACATGACATTCCATTTCATATTCCATTCCATTGCATATTCCATTCCACTCCATTCCATATTCCTTTCCATTACATTGCATATTCCATTCCATTCCATAACATTCGACTCCATTCCATATTTCATTCCATTGCATATTTCATTCCATTGCATTCCATATTCCATTGCATTCCATATTCCAATCCATTCCAAATTCCACTCCTTTACATTCCATTCCATATTTCATTCCATTTCAATTCCTTATTCCATTCCATTGCATTCCATTACATATTCCATTCAATTCCATCTTCCATTGCATTCCATTCCATTCAATTTCGATCCATATCATTCCATTCCCTATTCCATTCCATTCCGTATTCCATTTCATTCCATTCCATTCTACATTCCATTCCTTTCCACTCCGTATTCCATTCCATTCCGTATTTCATTCCATCTCATTCCATTCCATTCCATATTTCATTCCATTCCATATTCCATTCCATTCCTTTCCATATTCCATTCCATTACATATTCATTGCATTCAATTCCATTCCGTTCCCTTCCATTCCATTTCATATTGTGTTCCATTCCGTACAGTTCCAGTTCATTCCGTTTCATTCCATTCCATGTTCCGTTCCTTTCTATATTCCACTCCATATTCCATTCCATTATATATTCCATTCCATTCCATTCCATTCCGTTCCATATGCCATTCCATACCATATTGTTTTCCATTCCATATTCCATTCCAATATGTTCTGTATTCCATTCCATTGCATTGCATATTCCATTCCATTCCATTCCACTCCATTACATATTCCATTCCATTACATATTCCATTCCATTGCATTCCATTCCTTACATTCCATTCCATATTCCATTTCATTCCATTCCAATCCATTCCATTCCATTGCGTATTCCTTTCTGTTCCATTCCATTCCATTCTATTCCATTCCATTCCAATCTGTTCCATATTGCATTCCATTCCTTATTCCATTCCATTTTCTTCCATTCCATATTCCTTTCCATTCCATTCCATATTTCATTCCCTTCCATATTCCAATCTATTCCATTCTATTCCATTCCATCCATTCTTTATTCCATTTCATATTCCATTCCATTGCATTCCATTCCATTCCATTCCGTTCTGTACTCCAATCCATTCCATTCCATTCAATTTCATTCCATTCCATTCCATTCCATATTGCATTGCATTCTTTTCCATTCCATATTCCTTTCCATTCCATTCCATTCCACATTCCATTCCATTCTGTTCCATTCCATATTCTATTCCATATTTCATTCCATATTCCATTCTATTCCATTCCATTCCATTGCGTTGCATTCCACATTCCATTTCATTCCATATTTCATTTCATTC
>NW_022329766.1:7170-24530 GCF_002776525.5 Piliocolobus tephrosceles | reverse complement strand
GAATGAAATGAAATATGGAATGAAATGGAATGTGGAATGCAACGCAATGGAATGGAATGGAATAGAATGGAATATGGAATGAAATATGGAATAGAATATGGAATGGAACAGAATGGAATGGAATGTGGAATGGAATGGAATGGAAAGGAATATGGAATGGAAAAGAATGCAATGCAATATGGAATGGAATGGAATGGAATGAAATTGAATGGAATGGAATGGATTGGAGTACAGAACGGAATGGAATGGAATGGAATGCAATGGAATGGAATATGAAATGGAATAAAGAATGGATGGAATGGAATAGAATGGAATAGATTGGAATATGGAAGGGAATGAAATATGGAATGGAATGGAAAGGAATATGGAATGGAAGAAAATGGAATGGAATAAGGAATGGAATGCAATATGGAACAGATTGGAATGGAATGGAATAGAATGGAATGGAATGGAACAGAAAGGAATACGCAATGGAATGGAATGGATTGGAATGGAATGAAATGGAATATGGAATGGAATGTAAGGAATGGAATGCAATGGAATGGAATATGTAATGGAATGGAATATGTAATGGAGTGGAATGGAATGGAATGGAATATGCAATGCAATGGAATGGAATACAGAACATATTGGAATGGAATATGGAATGGAAAACAATATGGTATGGAATGGCATATGGAACGGAATGGAATGGAATGGAATGGAATATATAATGGAATGGAATATGGAGTGGAATATAGAAAGGAACGGAACATGGAATGGAATGAAACGGAATGAACTGGAACTGTACGGAATGGAACACAATATGAAATGGAATGGAAGGGAACGGAATGGAATTGAATGCAATGAATATGTAATGGAATGGAATATGGAAAGGAATGGAATGGAATATGGAATGGAATGAAATATGGAATGGAATGGAATGAGATGGAATGAAATACGGAATGGAATGGAATACGGAGTGGAAAGGAATGGAATGTAGAATGGAATGGAATGAAATGGAATACGGAATGGAATGGAATAGGGAATGGAATGATATGGATCGAAATTGAATGGAATGGAATGCAATGGAAGATGGAATTGAATGGAATATGTAATGGAATGCAATGGAATGGAATAAGGAATTGAAATGGAATGAAATATGGAATGGAATGTAAAGGAGTGGAATTTGGAATGGATTGGAATATGGAATGCAATGGAATATGGAATGCAATGGAATGAAATATGCAATGGAATGAAATATGGAATGGAGTCGAATGTTATGGAATGGAATGGAATATGCAATGTAATGGAAAGGAATATGGAATGGAGTGGAATGGAATATGCAATGGAATGGAATATGAAATGGAATGTCATGTGGAATGGAATGCAATGGAATGGACTGGAATGCAGTGGAATATATAATGTAATGAAATATGGAATGGAATATACAATGGAATGGAATATGGAATGGAATGGAAGGGAACAAAAGGGAACGTAACATAATGGAACGGACTATGAAATCGAAAGGAATGGAACGGATTGGAATGGAAAGCAATGGAATAATGGAATGGAATATGGAATGGAATGGAATATTGAATGGAATGGAATATGAAATGGAATGCAATGGAATGGAATAAGGAATTGAAATGGAATGAAATATGGAATGGAATGGAATGGAGTGGAATTAGGAATGGATTGGAATATGGAATGCAATGGAATGAAATATGCAATGGAATGAAATATGGAATGGAGTCGAATGTTATTGAATGGTATGTAATATGCAATGTAATGGAAAGGAATATGGAATGGAGAGGAATGGAATATTCAATGGAATGGAATATGAATTGGAATGGCATGTGGAATGGAATGGACTGGAATGCAATGGAATATATAATGTAGTGGAATATGGAATGGAATATAGAATGGAATGGAATATGGAATGGAATGGAAGGGAACCAATGGGAACGAAACGTAATGGAACGGACTATGAAATTGAAAGGACTGGAACGGATTGGAATCGAAACCAATGGAATAATGGAATGAAATATGGAATGGAATGGAATATTGAATGGAATGGAATATTGAATGGAATGGAATATGGAGTTGAATGGAATATGGAATGGAGTATGGAACGGAATGGAATTGAATATGGAATGCAATGGAATGGAATGTGTAATGGAATGGAATATGGAACAGAATCAAATAAACGAAATTGAATGGAATAGCATGGAATGAAATATGGAATGGAATGGATTATGGAATGGAATTGATTGGAATGGAGTATGGAATGGAATGGAATATGAAAGGGAATGAAATGCAAGGAAATTGAAAGAAATGAAATGGAATGGAATGGAATATGGAATGGAATGATATGCAACGGAAAGGAATATGGTATGGAATGGAATATGGAATGGAATGGAAAGGAAAGGAATGGAATGGAATGGAATGGAATGGAATGGAATAAGGAAAGGAATGGAATATGGAATGGAAAGGAATATGAAATGGAATGGAATATGGAATGGAATGGAACGGAACGGAATGCAAAAGAATACGGAATGGAATGGAATGGAATATGGAATGGAAGGGAATGGAATATGGAATGCAATTGAATGTGGAATGGAATGACATGGAATATGGAGGGGAATGGTATATGGAATGGAATGGAATATGGAACGGGATGGAATGGAATGGAATGGAATGGAATCTGGAATGAAATGGAATGGAATGTAATAGAATAGAATGGAATGGAATGGAATATGGAATGGAATTGTATACCGAATGGTACGGAAAGGAAAGGAACGAAATATGAAATGGAATGGAACAGAACGGAACGGAATGAAATGGAATGGAAAGGAATATTGAATGGAATGGGATATGTAATGAAATGGAATATTCAATGGAATGGTAAGGAATGGAATGGAATGGAATATGGAAAGGAATGGAATGGAATGAAATGGAATGGAATGGAATATGGAATGGAATGGAATGGAATATGGAAAGGAATGGAATATCGAACGGAATGGAATAGAACGGAATGGAATGGAATGCAAAGTAATTGAATGGAATGGAACGGAATATGAAATGGAATGGAATATGGAATGGAATTGAATAGGAATGGAATGGAATGGAAAACAATGTAACGTAATGCAAAGAAATGTAATGGATTATGGAATGGAATTAAATGGAATGGAATATGGAATGGAATGGAATGGAATGGAATACAGAATGGAATGGAATGGAATGGAATGGAATACGGAATGGAATGGACTGTGGAATTTAATGGAATAGAATGAAATATGGAATGGAATTGAATATGAAATGGAATGAAATATAAATGGAATGGAATGGAATATGGAATAGAATGGAATGGAATGGAATGGAGTGGAATGGAATATGGAATGGAATGGAATTCAATGCAATGCAGTGGAATATGGAATGGAATGGAATGTAATATGGAACTGAGTGGAATGGAATATGGAATACAATGGAATGTGGAATGGAATATGGATTGGAATGGAGTATGGAATGGAATGGAATGGAATGGATTATGGAATGGAATGGAATGTGCACTGGATTGGAATTGAATATAATGGAATGGAATGGAATGTGCACTGGAATGGAATTGAATATAATGGAATGGAATGGAATAAGAAATGAAATGAAATGAAATGAAGGGAATATGGAACGGAATGAAATGGAACGTAATGGAATTGATTGGAATGAAGTGGAATATGGAATGTAATGGAATGTCTTATGGAATGGATAATCCATGCGACTGCATGGGGGTGTTTGTCTCTGTGCCACTGCGGTCTGACTCTCTGTGTGTGTATGTGTTTGTGTGTGTCCCATTTTCGATTCTCTCTCTGTCTCTCACTCTCTGTGAGGTTCTTGCCCTCTGTCTTTCATTTGGGGTGTGTGTGTGTGTGTGTGTGTGTGTGTGTGTAGGAAAGTGCCCTTTGCGCCTAAAAGCGATTTCTTGCATGTCGGCCTGTCTTTGGCGAGCCTCCCTCCACGTTTGTGCCTGGGTCATGTGTCCGCTTGTCAACCGTTTTTGGGGCGGTTCCACTTTGGGTTTGTGAAGGCCTCGACCTCGTGAGGAGATGCCTGGCTCCTGGAGTACTTGCAAACTCATCCCCAGCCCGTGCGGCCTCTTTTCATTGATCAAGACGAACACACTGCAGCCACGGACAAAAGCTGCACGGGAGCTCATTGTCCTGCAGGAGAGGAGCTGACCCACATCACAGAAGAGGCTTGCATCTTTTCTGGGCTCTTCTCTGAGAAAAGAAGCCACACCAAGACACAGGCTGAAAGAAGAAGCTGGGAATGGGAGATGGCCACAAACCCAGTCACTGCAACGCTGGCCTCAATGCACAAGCCACCCTTTTGGCACCCTTCCCCTTAAGCCCGTGGCGGTGGCACGGTGCTGTACCCCACCTGGGCTCTGGCTTCTGCTCCGTCCTCCCTCTGGCTGTGTATCCCCTGTTTCTCCGGGGCCTGGATGCTTCTTGGTCTGGCTGGTGTCTTCCATAAGGATAACTTACCAGTCCATGAGGGAGACACTTCCTGGAGATCCCTGTCATGATTGTCTTTCTCTCCAAACCTGCTTCGGTTTGAGCCGATTTCGTCCGGGAGAGGGGGAGCTTCAGGACGCCTGCTGGGGTCTCAGGACTCTGCTTCAGATCCGATTCAAGACCCCCTACGGGGGAGAATGGATGGGCTGAGCACATCGACTGAGGCCGGCAGGGTCTCACTGTAGCCCACAATCATCCCACGGGCCTCAAGGCGTGCTGTCAACTGAAAGTTCACTGACGCTTTTGAGCCCTCTGCCTCCCTTTTCCTTTGAAAGACAGATCCTTGTCTTCTGGAAAGACGTGCTGTCGCATTTCCTCTGCACACCCAGTCTCGATCCTGGGAATGAGACACCCTCTGCTCCTGGATGGACTGACCCCCTGAGACTTTTGGCCCGCTGCTAGATCCCAGACGTTCTTTGATTTTTCCCTGGCATTCATGGAAAGGTCACCTGTGCCCCTCTTCGACCGGGCACATGACAGGACACCGTTTTTTCTTTCACAGTCAGCCCGTGTGCCCTCAGTGACACACGCTTACACCATCTGTTCAGGCACGCCAGTGCCACGCATTGTCTCCACCTCGGATTCGCCACTGGACCTTTTGACAGGTGTCCTGGAAAGCGGGATCAGCTTGAAGGAGCCCCAGGCCCTTCAGAAGCGAGGCAAGTCACCGCTCTTTGAAAGGAGGGAGACAGAGGGCTCACGGCTCCGTGAACTTTCAGCTGACTCCTCACCTTGAGGCTCATGGGATCCTTCTGGACTGCAGCCAGGCCCTGTCTGTCTCAGTCGATGTGATGTGTTCAGCCAATTCATTCTCCCCCGTAGGGGTCCAGAATCGGTTCCGATGGGGGGTCATGAGATGACCCCAGCAGGCGCCATGATGTTCCCCCTCCCCTGGTGGAAATCGGCTCAAGGATATTCTCAAGTCGGGACACCTAGGGGATGGATACTGGGACTCTGCCTGCGGCCGCCTCTCCCACACGGCCCCCTACAGGACCCCAGATGCAGCCGCTGCCAAGGCTGCAGCAGGAGAGCCCCTGGCGCCCAGCGGCCACTGTCCCTTAAAGGGGACGCAGCCTGACTGCTGGCAGCAGAGCACGGGGAAGCCCAGCCGATGCTCATGCGCGAGCGGCCAGCCGGTGCTCGCGTCTCAGTGGTTCCCATGGTTGTCATAGGAACCACGCCCTGAGGCCTGGCAAACAGGAGCCCTCCGTGGCAGTGCTTGGTGTGGCGGGGCTCTGAGGCTCCAGCCTGACCTCTCCATGGGGTCGACAGGACTGTCTCCGGATGCCAGGAGTCCGGGCAAAGGGCTGACCAGGAGGTTGAAAACACAGGTGGGGTCCGGGAGAAGCAGCGACACATCCCAGCCTCAGGCCTGCCCGGATGCTGTTTGGGTGAGCCTCCCCAGAAGTCTTGCCCCCCCCCCGTGATCTCGAGTATGGGTCGGCCAGCAGACCCATGGGCTGATCTCTCCACCGAGCATCATTCTCGGTGGAGAGCCGAACGCAGTAGCCTCAGCGGCTGCCTGGGGGTGTTTGTTTCTGTGCCACTTCTGTATGACTCTCTGTGTGTGTATGTGTTCGTGTGGGTCCCATTTTCGATTCTCTCTCTGTCTCTCACTCTCTGTGAGGTTCTTGCCCCCTCTCTTTCGTTTGGGATGTGTTTGTGTGTGTGCGTGTGTGTGTGTGTGTGCGGAGGATAGGGTCCTTTGCACCTAAAAGCGATTTCCTGCATGTCAGCCTGTCTTTGGTGAGCCTCCCTCTGCGTCTGTGCCTGGGTCATGTGTCCGCTTGTGAACCATTTTTGGGGCAGTTCCACTTTGGGTTTGTGAAGGCCTTGACCTCGGAGGAGATGCCTGGCCTCACTGGAGCTCATTGTCCTGCAGGAGAGGAGCAGGCCCACATCACAGAAGAGGCTTGGATCTTTTCTGGGCTCTTCTCTGAGAAAAGAAGCCACACTAAGACACTGGTTGAAAGAGGAAGCCGGGAATGGGAGATGGCCACAATGCCAGTCACTGGAATGCTGACGTCACTGCACAAGCCACCCTTTTGGCACCCTTCCCCTTAAGTCCGTGGCGGTGGCATGGTGCTGTACCCCACCTGGGCTCTGGCCTCTGCTCCGTCCTCCCTCTGGCTGTGTATCCCCTGTTTCTCCGGGGCCTGGATGCTTCTTGGTCTGGCTGGTTGTCTTCCATAAGGATAACTTCCAAGTCCATCAGGGAGACACGTCCTGGAGATCTCTGTCATGATTGTCTTTCTCTCCAAACCTGCTTTGGTTTGAGCCGATTTCGTATGGGAGAGGGGGAGCTTCAGGACGCCTGCTGGGGTCTCAGGACTCTGCTTCAGATCCGATTCAGGACCCCTACCGGGGAGAATGGATGGGCTGAGCACATCGACTGAGGCAGGCAGGGTCTCGCTGCAGCCCACAATCATCCCACGGGCCTCAAGACCTGCTGTCAACTGAAAGTTCACTGATGCTACTGAACCCTCTGCCTCCCTCCTCCTTTGAAATACAGGTCCTTGTCTTCTGGAAGAGGTGCTGTCGCATTTCCTCTGCACACCCAGTCTTGTTCCTGAGAATGAGACCCCCTCTGCTCCTGGATGGACTGATCCCCTGAGACTTTTGGCCTGCTGCTAGATCGCAGATGTTCTTTGATTTTTCCCTGGCATTCATGGAAAGGTCACCTGTGCCCCCCTTCCACCGAGCACATGCCAGGACACTGTTGTTTCTTTCACAGTCGGCCCGTGTGCCCTCAGTGACACACGCTTACACCATCTGTTCCAGGGCACGCCAGTGCCACGCATTGGCTCCACCTCGGATTTGCCCCTGGACATGTTGACAAGTGTCCTGGAAAGGGGGATCAGCTTGAAGGAGCCCCAGGCCCTTCAGAAGTGCGGCAGGTCACCGCTCTTTGAAAGAATTGAGGCAGAGGGCTCACGGCTCAGTGAACTTTTAGCTGACTCCATGCCCATGGGATCATTCTGGGCTGCAGCCAGGCCCTACCTGCCTCAGTCGATGTGCTCAGCTCATCCATTCCCTCCCAGAGGGGTCCAGAATCAGATCTGACGGGGATTCAGGAGATGACCTCAGCAGGCGCCCTGAACCTCCCCCTACCCCAATATAAATCGGCTCACCGATGTCCTGATGATGAGACTCCTGGTTATTCACATCTAATTATTTCTGGAGACATTAACACAGCAATGTTGAAAATTTCCCTTTAATTGTTAATCCATGGAGAAAAATTGGACAATATTTTAATATGAAAAGCTTCATGTTTTCAAATTACAGTCCCACATATGATTCAATTTCTATTCATTAATTCGAGAGAATTTAATAGTTACGAATTGCCAGTCGAAAAAAAAAAATAAATCATTCATCATTGAAGAAGCCCAGAAGGTTTAAAGATACAAGAATATGTTATTAGCTTTGGGGTATTTAATGGTTTCCAAAAGGTTTTGCTCTTTTCTTTTTCTTTTTTTTTTCTTTGCTCATGGCTTTCTTTCTCTCTCTTTGTTTCTGATTTCAGTTTCTTTTGATTTTTCCTGCTTCAAAACGGTGAGAGAACCTTGGATGTGGAACGTGGAGTGGGAGAAACACGAATTGGGTGTCTGCACTTGGTCAGCACTGTGGGTGCCCAGGAAAGACACCACTGGTCCATATCCCAGAGGGGTCTCTGAGCCCCAGTCAGCATCACAGCTGATGATGAAAGTTTTGGCGTGGCAGAAGAGTCTCCACAAACTTTGGAAGGTGTCCGCTGCATCCTCCATAGCCATGTATCCCTGCTGAGGGTGATCTTCTTGGGGAGCAGAAAGTCCCCCTCACCAGGAGAGCAGGCTGGCTGGAGACTCTTGCATAGCAGCCCTGGTGAAGGTGCAGGCGGTGTGGGCCCCTGAGTGGGGGATCCCCACTTGCCTGGGTAAGAAAGGCAGTGCCAGTGGTCGCTCACCAACAGCTGGGCCCCGGTGTTGCAAGTGGATGTGAGTGATGCCTCCTTGGGGCTGTATGGGTCCCAGGAAGGCTGCAGACCACGGCTGACTAGCAGGCAGCTTGGTGGCCACGATGGAATGTGCCAGGGTTCGCAGCAACAGGCAACCAAGCAGAGCCCGAACCCGTGCATCCTGCATCGCCAGCAGCACCGCAGGGAGGCCCGGCACTCGTGACGTGGCGGCCAGAGCACAAGGCCCACGACCCAGTCACAGACGCCAGCCCATGGTCAGCTAATTTTGGGAACCGTGGGCCAGCTGAAGCTCCAGTCCCACGGTCAAGACAAAGGACAGAGGGTCTGCAGGCAGGGCCGACAGCCTGCAGTGCGGGCCTGGCTCCACCGCTGCGGAGCTCGCAGGGTGCAGCAAGCACCGGGCAGTGATCAAGACTTGCAGATGAGGCTGCGCCCATCCGTGTAGTCCCCTGCCCAGAGTCCAGCCTTTCCCTGGAGACTCCACATGCACCCACTCCTCATTGTCCTTGTCTAGGGCTGCGGCAAAGGACCTCGCTCCCATGGAGTGACACCGGGGTCGCAGGAACCTGGGATGAGCAGGCGGAGCAGGGTGAGCACCGCTAAGAACCCAGCTAGAGTGGCGCCCCAGGGCAGCACAAGGGGCTGCATTTAACATGTCAATCATTTCAAAGATTTTATGACTTTTTTTGACATCTTATAATATCTATAATGTCTATTATATCTTGTGATATAATTGTTAACACCACTTTATTTTGATTATTATGATTATTTTTATACCAACACATTTTCAATTATTAATATTCCCATTTGCTAGAGAAAAATGAGAACGACTAGTTTTGAAAGCCTTACTTCTGACAATGGAGGCACATTCCAGCAGGACGCCAAAGCAATCCACTTGGCACCACTTTCACAAAAACGTTATTGCACAATTATACTATCCTGCCCTTATATACTTTGTGTGTGTGTACTTGTGTGTATGTATGTATGTCATATATGTAATATATATCTTTATATATAATGTATGCCAGAGATGAACAAGTATTAGAAAATTAAATGCACACAGGTCATGCCAGTGCTATGTATAATGTGGTGTACTACCTTCAGATGTTCAACAGTGTGGGATCCAGACTGGAACAAGACTTCTAGTCTTTAGTAATCCTTTCTAGTTTCAGTCTCTTGGAAATAATGCTTTCGATCAAACGTGTAAGAAAATTAATGGATTTTAAATACTATTCTAAGTCAACTATAACATTTCATTTGGGGATTTCTGTCTCTTATAATATCTAACTCATTTTGGATGGATTCCTTGAGGCCTGGTTTTTCTTTTCCTCTCTGTACATTGCTGTTCAGAGTGACAAATGAAGTTGTATTTTGAATAAAATAGCTAAGCATCCTTTTGTATGCAATGAGCATGATGGTATTTAGACCTACCATTTCTCGGTATGGTGGTTACGGTTATGGTGGTGCTGGGGTATTTACTTGGAGCCTGGATGTCCACTGGGAAGTGACACCCCTGGGAATTTTTTGTGTCAACGTGGCCTCTGATGTCCGCCTGGCAATTGGGTATCCACCTAAGGCCTGATGTTTGCCTGGAGCCAGATGTGCACCTGAGGCCTGATGTCCATCTCTGGCCTTATGTTGACCTGGGGACTGATGAACACCTGAAGCATAGGTATTCACCTGGGGCCTGATATCCACCTGTAGTATGGGTGTCAACCTTGGAGCTGATGTTCAGCTGGTGTCCACTGTCTACTTGGGGCCTGGTGTATACATGGAGCCTGGCATCCACCTGGGACTTGATGTGTAAATATGGTCTGGAGTTATCTTAGGTCCTACTGTTCACCTGGGGCCCAGGTGTAAACCTAGAGCCTGATGTCCCAGGTGGACACATGGGTACCAGGTGATCTTCAGGGCATAAGTCCTGAAAACTCCAGTCACTAAATGTGCAACTAGGCCACAGGCTGATGTTTACTGGGGCCAGATGGACCCAAGTCCCTGGGAACACCCAGACCCCAGGTGGACATCAGCTCCCAGGTTAATTCCAGGCCCAAGATGGACCTCAGGCCACACCTGGACACAAGTCCCTAGGTAGATGCATAGGCCCTGGGGAACAGCAAGCCTTAGGTGAAGTTCTAGGCTACAGGTAGACATCTTGCTCCAGTTGGACATCTGGTCCCAGGTAAGCATCAGTCTCCAGGTGGAAACAAAGTCCCAAGTTGGACATCAGGCACCAGGAGGATTTCAGCCCTCCAGCGAACACCAGCTCCCAGGTTGACATCAGGCTACAAATGAACACTGGGCATCTGATGTACATCAGGCCCCAAGTTGACACCAAGGGTCCAGATGGACATGTGGCCCCATATGAACACTAGTCCCCAGTCAGCTAGGGCCTGGGTCCACCTGGAGCCTGATGTTTAGGTAGAGACTGGATATCCACCTGAGGCCTAGATATCTACCCAGGGGCTGAAGTCAAACTGGGGCCAGATATCCACCTGGGGACTAGGTAGCCACCGGGGGTTGATGTCCACCTCGGGTCAGATGACATTCAGGGCTCTGATGTTCACCTCAGGTCTGGGTGTCCATCTGGGGCCTGGTGCTGATTTGGATTCCAGTGTCTACCTGGAACCTGGGGCCAGGTTTTCCACTTGGAGCCTGGAGTTTTCCCCTGGGGCCTGGTAACCACCTGGGCCCTGAGTGTCCACATATGTTCTGATTTCCACTTTTGGCCTGAGTGTTCTTCTAGGGCCTGAGTGCCACCTGGGTTCTGATGTTCACCAGGAACCTAGGTATCAACTTGGGGCTTGATGTTCACTTGGGCCTGATGTCCAAGTGAGACCTGATATTCACCAGGAGCCTGGGCATCCTTCTGTGGTCTGATGTCCAGATGGTGACTAGGAATTCCCCTAAGGCTTGATGTCCACCTGGGGCATAGATAACCACCTACAGTCTAGTGTCCACCTGGAACCTAGGTGTCAACCTGGGGCATAATGGGCATAATGTCCTTTTGGGAGCCTGCTGTCCACCTGCAGACTGGTGTCTGCCTAGGGCCTGGTATCCACCTGGGGTGTGGTGTCTGCCTGGGACCTAGTGTTTACCTGAAGACTGAGTATGAACCTTGGACCTGATGTATGCTTGGGGACTATTTATCCACCTGGGGACTAGCATTCATCTGGGGCCTGATGTCCACCTAAGCCCTGGGTGTCAACCTGGTGTCTACTGTCCACCAGGGATCTATGTACTCACTTGGGGCCTGGTGCTCCCATAGGGCCTAGGTTTGCACCTGGAGAATGGTGTCCAGGTGGAGGTGGATGTCTCCTTGTTGTTGGTGTTCACCTGGGGACAAGGGTGTCCCTGGGGACCAGTGTTCACCTGGAGCCTCATGTGCACCTTAGACCTGCTGTCTACTTAGGGCTTGATGTCCATGTTAAGGCTGGTTGTCCACTTGGGGCCTAATGTCCGCCGAAGACCCAGTGTTCACCTAGGGCCTGGGTGAACACCTGGAGCCTGATGTTCAACTGGAGACTATGCATCCACCTGAGACCTAGGTATCCACCCAGGGTGCGGTGTCGAACTGCGCCCTTATTTCCACCTGAGGACTATCTACCTGAGGCTTGATGTCCATCTGGAGCCCCACTCCGTGCCTGGTGTTCATCTGCGGCCCAGTGCCCACCTGGAACCTGGGTATCAACTTGGTTCTTGGGTGTCCACTTGGAGAGTGATGTGCACCTGGGGCCAGAGTTTCCACCTAGGGCCTGAGGACCACCTGAGGCCCAAGTGTCCACCTGTGGTCTGATGTCCCCCTGAAGCCTAGGTAACCACCTGGGGCATGGTGTTACCTGTGCCTTGATTTCCACCTGAGCCTGGTGTACACCTGAGGCCTGGGTGTCCATCTGAGGCCTGATGTACACCTCAAGCCCAGTGTCCACTTGTGGCCTGATGTCAACCTGAAAGCTGATATGCACCTGGGGACGGATGTGCTCCTGGGGCCTGATATCTAGCTGCGACCAGATGTTCACCTAAGAGTTGGAGTTAATCTGGGACCTGATGGTCACCAGGGTCCCAGGTGTCTACCTAGGGACTAGTGTCCAACTAGGGCCTGATGTCCACCTAGAGTCTAGTATTCACCTTGGCCCTGATGCTACCTGAGGCTTCGGTGTCTACCTGGTACCTGAATACCCAATTGGGCCCTGATGTCCACCTGGGGCCTGGTGTCCCGTTAGGACTTGATAGCTACCTGACAGCTGGGTATCCTCCTGGAGTCTGATGCTCACCTGTAGTCTGGTGTCCATATGGGGCCCGGGTGTCCACCTGTGATTCTGATGTACACTTTATGTACCAGAAAAATGGTGTATACCTGGGGCCTGATATACACGTGGAACCTGTGTGTCCACGTGACCCCTGATGTCCACCTGGGACCTGGTGTTTACCTGGGGCCTATATCCACCTGGGTCCCTAGTGTCCCCATAGGCCTGGATATTCTCCTGGAAACTGGTAGCAATCTGGGGCTTAGCTATACAACTGAGACCTGTTGTCTGTCAGGGGCCTATGTCCACCTTGGGCCTGGTTTTCATCTGAAGCCTTGTGTTCACCTGGGCCCTGGGTGTCAACCTGGTGGTTGATGTTCACCAGGGGCCTTTTTATCCACCTGAGGCTTAATGTCCACTTGGGGCCTGATTTCCACCTGGGGTCTGGGAGACCACCTGGGAACTGATGTTCAGCTGGGCCTGAGTTCACTTGGGGCCTGTTGTCCACCTGGGGCCTGGGTGTCAAATTAGAGCCTGATGTCCACCTCAGGCCTCATGTCTACTTGTGGCCTAAGTGTGCATCTGGAGCCTGTTGTTTGCATGTGTTCAGGATATTCTTCTGGGGCACGGGTGACTACTTGGTCCCTGATGTCTCCCTGAGGCCTGCGGGGTCCACCTAGAGCTAGATATCCATCTGGCACCTGCATATCCTCCAGTGGCCTGATGTCCACATATTACCTGGTGTTGATCTGGGGTCTGGCAACCTGGGTCCTGATGTACACGTTGAGTCCAGTGTCCACCTGAGGTCTGATGTTGGCCAGGTGTCTGAAATTCACCTGGAACGTGATACCAACATGGCTCCTGGGTTTTTATGTGGGACCTCATTTCCATCAAGGGACTTCATGCTCACCTGAGCCTATGTGCCTCTCAGGGCCCTGGTGTTTCTCATTGGTCTAGACTTCCTCTTGGGCCTTCTGTCCACATGGGACCTGATGTTCTCCTGTGGTTTGATGTTCAGCTGGGGACCAAGTATTCACCTGGGGACTGGTGTCCAGCTGAGGACTGATGTCCAGCTGGGACCTTATGTTTACTTGCGGTTTGGTGTCCACCTGAAGCTTAGGTGTCCCTCTGGGGCCTGAAGTAAACTTGGGGCCTGGTATCTACCCATGGCTGGATGTTCATCTGTGGACTATCTATCTGGGGACTGATGTCTCCCTGTGTCTTGTTCATGCTGGGCATGAGGTCCATTTGGGGCACTGGTGTTGACTTGGGGCCTGATGTGGATCTTGGGCTTGAATCTAAGATCGACTTAATTTTTTTTTTTTTTTTGTAAGTGACTTGGTCTTTACACTTGAAGATTCACACACCACATAATTTTTAAGGTTTATTTTTGTTACAATATATTTTTGAATTTTGTCTCTGGGCCAAAACATTCGGGTGTATGAACAAATTTACAAGAAAAAAACAAACAACCCCATCAAAAAGTGGGCAAAGGATATGAATAGACATTTCTCAAAAGTAGACATTTATGCAGCCAACAGACATATGAAAAAATGCTCATCATTGCCGGCCACCAGAGAAATGCAAATCAAAACCACAATGAGATACCATCTCACACCAGTTAGAATGGTGATCATTAAAACTCAGGAAACAACAGGTGCTGGAGAGGCTGTGGAGAAATAGGAACACTTTTACACTGTTGGTGGGACTGTAAACTAGTTCAACCATTGTGGAAGACTGTGTGGTGATTCCTCAAGGATCTAGAACTGGAAATACCATTTGACTCAGCCATCCCATTACTGGGTATATACACCCAAAGGATTATGAATCATGCTGCTATAAAAACACATGCACACGTATGTTCATTGTGACACTATTCACAATAGCAAAGACTTGGAACCAACCCAAATGTCCATCAATGATAGACCAGATTAAGAAAAAGTGGTACATATACACCATGGAATATTCTGCAGCCATAAAAAAATGATGAGTTCATGTCCTTTGTAGGGACATGGATGAAGCTGGAATCCATCATTCTCAGCAAACTATCACAAGGCCAAAAAAAGCCAAACACGGTATGTTCTCACTCATAGATGGGAATTGAACAACAAGAACACTTGGACACAGGAAGGGGAACATCACACACCGGGACCTGTCTTGGGGTGGAGGAAGCATGGAGGGATAGCACTAGGAGATACACCTATGTAAATGACGAGTTAATAGGTGTAGCACACAAACATTTCACATGTATACATATGTAACCTTTATGTTGTGCACTTGTACCCTAGAACTTAAAGTATAAAAAAAAAAAAAAAAGAAGAAGAAGATTTGAGTACCCTACACGATTTTAGACTTGCATGGGGCCTGTAGCCCCTTGGTTTTGGCCAATTTCTCCGTTTTGGAACAGCTGTACCCCTACTGTATCTAGGAAGTAACTAGCTTGCTTTTGATTTCACAGGGTCATAGGTGGAAAGGACTTGCCTTATTTTAGACTATGGACATGGACTTTTGAGTTAATGCTGAAATGAGTTAAGACTTTGGGAAAATGAGGAGAGGCATGATTTGTTTTGAAATGTAAGGACGTGGGATTTGGGAGGGGCCAGGGGATGAACGGTATGATTTGGCTGTGTCACCACCCAGTTCTCGTCTTAAACTTTAGCTCCTATAATTTCCCTGTGACCTGGGAGGGACCCAGTGGGAGGTAACTGAATCATGGGGGCAGGTCTTTCTCATGCTGTTCTCATGGTAGTGAGTAAGTCTCATGAGAGCTGATGGTTTTTATAAAGTGGGGTTCCCCTACACAAGCTCTTTTGCCTGCTGCCATGTAAGACATGACTCTGATCCTCATTTGCTTTCAGCTATGATTGTGAAGCCTTCTCAGCCATGTGGAACTGTGAGTCAATTAAGCCTCTTTTAAAATATAAATTACCCAGTCTCAGGTATGTCTTTATTAGCAGTGTGAGAACAGACGAATACAAGGCCTGAGTGTACATCTGGCACCTCACGTCTACCTAGGGCCTGGTGTTCACCTGAGGCCTGATATCCACCTGGGACCTGGGCATCCACATGTGGCCTGATGTCCATCTAAGACCTGCTGTTCTCCTGGGGCTGGGACATTTGCCTGGGACATTATGTTCAGCCAGGGACTGAAGTTCAGCCAGGACCTTTGCCTGGTGTTCGCCGGGGATCTGGGTGTCAACCAGGGGCCTGATGTCCACCTGGAGTCCAGTTTCTACCTAAGGACTAATGTGCAACTGGAGCTTGAGTGTTTACACAGGGCCTGGTGTCAGCTTGGGACCTAAGTATTTACCTATGGCCTGGGTGTCCATCTGGGGACCTGATGTCCACTTTGGGGCTAGGTAACCTCCCGGTGACTGATGTCCATATGGCTCCTGAGGACCACCTGAGGCCTGGTATTAACCTAAAGCCTCATATTCAGTTGGAGCCTCGTGGCCACCTTGTGTATATCAACCTGAGGACTGATGTCCACCTGGAGTCCAGTGACTTCCTGAGCCGTGATGAACAAACCCATGGGGCCCTGGTATCCACCTGGGGCCTAATGTTCAGATAAGATATGGAGTTCTCCTGGCCTGGTGTCCACCTGGGCCCCTGGTAGTCATCACGTCCTAGGAAAAAGAAAACTTAGGCCCCAGGTGCATATAAGCCTACAAGTAGAAACTCAAGCCCCAGATTGATACCCAGGTTCCAGATGGACACTGGGCACAAGATGAACACCAGGCCCAGGGTGAACTCTATGCCCCAGGTGTGTATAGAGTCCTCAGGTGGATATCAGGCACTAGATTGACACACAGGCACCTGCTGGCCACCTGGGTGTCCAGGTGGCCTGGCTATCAACTTGAGGCCTGATATATACTTTGAGCCCATTTTCCACCTGGGGCCTGATGTCTTCCCAGTGACTGGTATCCTCCTGAGGTCTGGTGTCCATCTGAAAACTGTTTATCCATGTGAACCCTGATGTCCACCAGGGGCTGGATGTCCCCCTGGGGTTAGATGTTCACCTAGGGCCTGGTGTCCACCTGGGGCCTGATATTCACCAGAGGCTTAGTTATCCACCTATGGCCATCTGAAGCCAGATGTCCACCTGAGGCTTGGTGCGCACCTCAGGCCTGATATCTACCTGGGTTTGGGTGTTCATGTGGGGCCTGATGTCCACCTATGACCGTGTGTTCACCTGGAGCCTGGGTGACCACTTGGGTTCTGATGTTCAGCTGGGGCCCAAAGTTCAGCTGGGGACTGGGTCAACCTTCTGCCTGATGCACACCTGGGGACTAGGTACCCACCTGGGCTCCGGTGTTCACTGGAGCATGACAGCTACCTGGGGCCTTGTATTAATCTAGAACCAATATGTCCACCTGGGGTCTGAGTGTCCTCATGGGTCCTGGAGATTTCCTGGGGTCTGGTGTCTGCCTTAGGCCTAAGTTTACATCCGTGGCCTGATGTTCACCTTGGGATGGATGTCCACCTGGGATGGATATTCAGTAGGGGCCTGAGTGTCCACCTGGTGCGTGATGTCTCCCTGGGGCCTAGTGTTCATCTGAGACTTGATATCCACCTGGGGCATGGACATTTGCCTGCAACCTGATGTAT
>NW_022329766.1:0-7070 GCF_002776525.5 Piliocolobus tephrosceles | reverse complement strand
GTCCACCTAGTGCTTGGGAGTGCAAATAGGGCCTGGTGTCTGCTTGAGACTTGTATAGGTAGCTGGGGCCTGGTTGTCCATTTGGGGCCTGATTTTTTACTTGTTTTTTGTGTTAATCTGGGGTCTAGTGTCCACCTGGGGCCTAGGTATCCACATGGGGACTGTTCTACAGGTGGAAACTGCTGACTACCCGTGGCCTGGTAATCACCTACGGCTTTGTGTTGACATAGGTGCTTGGTGCCAAACTGTTGCCTGCTGTTCACCTGGGTTATGGAGTCCACCTGGGGCATATTGTCCACCTGGGGCCTGGATATCAATCTGGGGCTTGTTGTACACCTGTATCTTAGATCTCCAGATGGGGGTGTGTTTTCTGCTTGGCTGTAGCAGTCCACCTGGGTCTTGAGTGTCAACCTAAGGCCTGATGTTTATGTGGGACCTAGGGTTCACCTGAGGCTTGATATCCACCTGGGGCCTCAATGTCCAAATGGGGCCTGATGCCCATCTGGGCCCTGAGTGTCCACCTGTGGCATGGATGTCCACTGGTACCTGATGTCCACCAGGAGCCTAATGTCCAGCTAAGAACTGGTGTTCACCTGGGATCTGATGCTCAGCTGAAGACTGGATTTCCACCTGGAGCCAAGGTATCCACCCAGGGACTGGTGTTGAACTGAGGCCTCTTGGCCACTGGGGAACAAAGTATCCACACCAGGCTTGACGTCCACCTGCGGCCAGATGTCCATCTTGATCCTAGATGACCACATTAGGCCTGATGTCCAGCTGGGGCCTAGGTACACATGGGGGCTTCCTGTTAACCTGGGGACTGGTATCCATCTGGATCCTAATGACCACTGGGTTGTATTATTCACCTAGGGCCTGGTGTCCACTTGGGGCCCGAGTGTAACCTTGGACCTGGCACCCACCTAGGATGTGAATGTCAAACTGGCCCCTTGGTGTGCAGTTAAGACATCATGTGAACCTGACGCCTGAGTGTATACATGGGGCCATATGATTACTGGGGGCCTGAATGTCAACCTAGAATCTGAGGTTTACTAGGGGCCTAGGTATCCACCTGGGGCCTGGTTTCTTCCTGGGGCCTAATGTTCACCTGAGCCTTGGTGTCAACCTGGGGCCTGATGTCCACCTGACGACTAATGTTCACCTTTGACCTGATGTCCACTTGCAGACTGTTTATCCACCCATGGCGTGATGTTCACCTGGGGCCAAATGTCCAACTGTGACCAGATGTGCTCCTGGAACCTAGGCATCCACATGGGGCCTGATGTTCAGCTGGGCTGGGACCTGGAGTTCACCTGAGGCATGATGTCCACCTGAAGCTTGATGTTCATCTGGGGGCTGGGTGTCCACCTCGGGCCCGATATCCACCTGGAGACTAGGTACCTGGTGTTCACTCGAGATTGGTGTTCAGCTGTGGCTTAATGACCACCTTGGTCATCGTGTCTACCTTGGACTGGGTGCTTACCTGGAAGCTGGTGTTCACCGGGAGCCTAGTGTGCACCTGAAGGCTGGGGGATGCACCTAGGGCCTGGTGTCTACCTGGTGACTAGGTATCCACTTGGAGGCTAATATTCATCTGGAATCTGATATCTACCTGGGGCCTTGTAGTTACCTGAGGTCTGGGCATCCAATTAGGGCTTGAGTGTCCTCCTGGGGGCGTTGAGTTTTACTGGGGACTCCTGTCTGCCTTGGACCTGGGTGTACATCTGTTGCCTAATGTACACCTTGAGAGGGATGTCAACCTGAGGACAGACGTCCTCCTACGGTCTCAGTGTCCACCCGGTGCCTGATGTCTGCCTGGGGCCTTGTGTTCACCTGGCACCTGTTATTCACCTGGGGCCTGGGCATCCACATGGGAATAGATATTCAGCTGGAGACTGGATATCCACCTGGGGCTTAGGGATCCACCCAGAATCTGATGTCAAATGCGGGCCTGATGTCTACCTGGGGACTAAGTATCCATGTGAGGCTTGATGTTCATCTGCGGCCAGATGTCCATCTGATTCTTGATGTCCACCTTAGTCCTGGGTGTCTACTGGAGACCTCATGTCCAGCTAGAGCTGAGGAACCCACTGGGGGCTTCGTGTAAACCTGGGGACTGATATGCAGCTGGGTCCTAATGATCCCCTGGGTCATATTATTCACTAGGGCCTGGTGTCCAATTGGGGCTTGAATGACAATCTTAGGTCTTGTGTTCATCTTTGACCTGGTGTCCACCTGGGACTTGGGTATCAACCTGAGGACTTGGTGTCCAGTTAAGGTGTCATGATCACCTGGGGACTAAATGTCAATCTGGGGTTTGATGTAAACCTCTAGTTCAGTATCCACCTGGGCCTGCGGTCTACCTAGGCCTTGCTGTCAACCTGGGGCTGCTAGTTCAGTATCTACCTGGGGCCAGATATCTTCCTAGAGACTTATATTCCCTTTTGACCTGATGTCCACCTAGGGACTTGCTATCCATCCGTAGTCTGATGCTCACCTGGGGACAGATGCTCAACTGTGGCCAGAAGTGCACCTAGAGTCTGGGCTTCCACCTGGAGCCTGATGCTTAGCTGGGGCTAGGGTCTACATGGAGAATGATGTCCAACTGAAGTTTGATGTTCACCTGGGGCCTGATACCCACCTGGTGCCCAAGTATTCTTATGTGCCTAATGTCTACCAGTTGGCCTGGTGTTCATCTGAGGGCTTGGTGTCAACCGGTGGCTTTATGTACACCTGGATTCTAGTGTCATCCTGGGGCCTTATGCCTACCAGGAATCTGGTGCACCCCTGGGGCCCAGTATCCACCTGGAGTCTGGGTGTCCACCTGGAGCCTAATGTGGAGCTTGTGCTGAGTGTCAGCCTGAGGCCTGATGTCTACTTGGGGCACAGGTATTCACCTGGGCTTGTTGTTTACCTGGGGACTAATGTCAACCTTGAGCCTGGGTATCCACCTGGGGAAGAGTGTCCAGCTGCAGCCAGATGTCCATCTATGGCCTGCAACATGGTTATTATCCTAAGGCCTTGTCCATTTTCACACTGTTATAAAATACTACCTGATATTTGGCAATTTATGAGGAAAAGAGGTTTTAAATGACTCGCAGTTCTGCAGGCTTAATATGGAGCAGGACTGTGAGGGCTTGGCAAATGAACAATCATGATGTAAGGCCAAGAGGAAGCAAGCCCTTTTTACCACGGGGGAGGAGGAGGCAGAGAGAATGGGGAAGTGCTACACAGTTTCAAATAACCAGATCTTGTAAGAACTCTATCACAAGAACAGCAAGTGAGAAGTCTGCCCCCGTGATTCAATCACCTCGCACCAGGCCCTTCCTTCAACATGTGAGGATTACAATTCAACAGAAGATTTGGGTGGAGACATACAGTCAAACTATATCAGGACTGATGCCCACCTGGAGTCATGTCTACCTGGGTCCTAATGTAGACATGAGGCCTGGGCGTGCACCTAGGACCCCATGTTAAGATAGAGTCTGGAGTTCTTTTGGTGTCTAGTGTATACCTGGGGCCCAGATGTATATCCAGAGCCTGATGTTTCAGATGGATACCTGGGCCCCAGGTGCTCATCAGATCCTATGTGAAAACTCAGGCTTCAGATGCACATCAGGCTCCAAGTGGACACATAGGCCCCACGTTGATACCAAGATTTCAGGTGGACTCTGGGTCCCAGAGAAACACCCTGCCCTAGGTGGACATCTGAACCTGAGTAGACATCAGGCCCCAGATGGACATCTGGCCCTAGGTAGATTCCTAGGCCCCAGGTGAATACTCAGTCTCCAGCCCTAGGGGAGCTCAGTCTTAGGTGACTGAGGACTGGTGTTTCTCTGGGGCCTCATGTATACCTGGGCCCTGGGAGTGCAAATGGAGCCAGATGTCTATAAAGGGTCTGAGTGTCCACTGGGGCCTGAGGTTCACCAGGAGCACAGACACCCACCTATGACCTGGTGTCCACCTACTACCTGATGTTCAACTAGGGCCTGGGTGACCACGTGGGATCTGATGTTCAACTGAGGCCCAGAGTTCAGCTGGTGTACCACCAGGGCCCAGTATCCACCTGGAGTGTCATCCTGTGTGACACTCTGTGTGACACATCCTGTGTGACACATGCCTGTGTGTCACCCTCATACCTGATGCACATGAGAGGACTAGGTGCACACCTGAGGACTGGTGTTCATGTGGAACTGATGTTCAGCTGTGGCTTCTTGACCAACTGGGTCCTGATGTCCCCCTGTCACCTGCTGTCCACCTGGGACTGCATGCTTACCTAGGGCCCGGTGTTCCCCTGGGGCCTGGTGTGCTCTTGAGACCTGAGTCCACTTGGGGCCTGATGGACACTTGTGCCTAGTATCCACTTGGGGCCTCATATCCATCTGGAACATCATGTCCACTTGGGGCCTTGTCGTTATCTAGGGACTGGCTGTCCTCTTGGTGCCTGAGTGTCCTCCAGTGGCCTATAGTTTTCCTGGGGTCTGGGTGTACATCTGAGGCCTGATGTCCACCTTGGGATGAATGTCCACCTGGGGACAGATGTTCCCTTGTGGCCTGAGTGTCCATCTGGTGTCTAATGTCTACCTGGGATGTGGTGTTTCTCCACCTGGTGTCTAATGTCTACCTGGGATCTTATATCCATCTGGGGCCTTGGTATCCATTTGAGGCCTGATGTCTACCTAAGACTTGGTGTTTAATTGGGGCACAGATTTCTTCCTGGAGCCCGATGTTCATCTGGAGCCTGAAGTTCACCTATGCTTGTTGTCTAGCTGAGGCCTATGTGTCAACCTGGGGCCTGATGACCACCTTGAGTTGAGTGTTCACCTGGGACCTGATGTCTGCCTGGAGTCTGGGTGTCCACATAGGGCCTGATTTTGGCTTGGGACTGAAGTATTTACCTAGGGCCTGGGTTTCTACTTAGAGCCTGACTTCTACCTGGTTCATTGTGTCAACCGGGGGCCTGATGTCCACTTAGGGCCTAGGTAAGCTCCTTAAGACTAAAGTCCACATGGGAGCTGAAATCCTCCCAGACCTTGTGTTACCCTAGGGTCTAGTGTCCACCTGGGGCCTGCCTGCGATCTGGTGACCCCCTGGGGTCAAGATATCCACATTGGGCCTGATGACCAATTGGGGCTTAAGGATCTACCTAGAGACTGGTGTCAACCTGGAACCTGATGTCCACTTGGGGTCTGGTGTACAACTTGGGCCTGATGTCCACCTGGGCATGTGTGTACACTTTGGGCCCAGTGTGCCCCTGAAGCCTGAGCGTCAAGCTGGGTCTTGATGCACACCTTTAGTCAAGTGTTTAACTGGGGCCCGATGAAATACTGGGGCCTGATTTACACCTGCAGACTGGGTATCCACCTGGGGCCTGACGCCCACCTGCAGCCAGATGTCCACCTGGCACCAGATGTCTACCTGGAATCTGGGTGTCCACCTTGAACATGATGTATTCCAAGAGACTAGGCATGAACATTAGGCCTGGAGTCCACCTGGTTCCTGATATCTACCTGAAGCTGGTATTGAACTGGGGCCTGTGTGTTCATTTGGAGCTCGATGTTCATTTGGAACCTGGTGTTCACTTCTGACATGGGTATCCACCTGGATCCTGATATTCAGCTGGGGATTTGATATAGACATGGGACCTGATGGCCACCTATGATATATGTAACCCAACTACCTGGGGCCTGGTGCTCACCTGGGGCCTGATATCCACCTGGTACCTGTGTGTCAATCTAGTGCCTGGTGTCCACTTGAGGGCTAGGTAGACACCTGAGGCTTGGTGTTCACCTGGGGCCTGGTGTTCATCTTGTACTCAGTGTCCACCTGGACCCTGCATATCACCCTAAGGCCTAGGTGGCCACTTGGGAGCTTTATGTGCACCTGGAGTTTGAGAGATTCCTAGTACCTGATGGCTACTGGGCCCCAGGTGTACATTGAGCCCATCCATGTTGGACATCAGGATCCCGGTGTACACCTAGGCTCCATGTGGACACCAGGCCAGGAGAACTCCAGCCCTTATCTGAACATCAGGTCCTAGGTGGATGCCTAGGCCCCATGTGTACATCAAGCCCCAGATATACACTGGACTCCAGGTGAACACCAGCACTCAGTTGGATACACACACTCAAGGTGGACACCAGGCCCCAGGTGAATTCCTACACTCCAGGTGAACATCAGGTCTCTGGTGGACACCTGGACCCCAGGTGGATACTAGGCTCTAAATCAATACCAGGTCTCAGGTTGTCCTCAGGAACCATGTGGACATTAGTCATCAGGAGGTTACCTAGGCCCAAAGTGGACATCAGGCCCCATGTTGACACAAGAACTAATTGGAAGTCAGGCCCCAGGTAGATACCCAGGTCCTAGGTAAATACTTAGATCCCAAGATGATAGCAGGCCCTACGTGAACACACAGAACTCAGGTGGACATCAGGCCTCAGGTGTACATCTGAGTTCATCTGGAATCTGGTGTTACAGGCCCCATGTAAACACCAGGCCTTAGGTAGATACCAAATCCCTAGGTGGATATCAGAGCTCAGATTGACACAAAGACCCCGGGAGACATGATGCACCAATGAATATCCAGGCCCCAGGTAAATACCTAGGCCCCAAAATGATACCAGGGTCTAAGTGGACACACAGGCCCCATGTAGGAAACAGGCCCAAGGTGGACACTGGACTGGACATCAGACCCTAGGTTAACAAACTTGCTTCAACTTGACACCAGGCCCCAAGTGAACAGCTGCACACTAGTCCCCTGGTGAATACTTAGGCTCAAAGTGGACATCAGGCCCCGTGTGAACACAAGACCCCAGATAGACACTTATGCCCTAAGTGGACATCAAGCTTCAGGTGGTTCCCCAGTCCCAAGGTTAACATCAGGACCCAGATGGGCACCAGTTATCAAGTGGATTCCTAGTCCTCAGGTGAATATCAGGCCCTAGGTGGATACCTGGCCCCAGGTGGATACCAGGATCCTGGTAGACATCAGGTCCCAAGAAGACACTAGAACCCAGGAGTACATTAGGCCACAGATTAACACCAAGGCACCAGATGAATACCAGGACAAC
>NW_022329765.1:0-1337 GCF_002776525.5 Piliocolobus tephrosceles | reverse complement strand
CAGTGTTAGGAAACTGCTCAATGAAAATATCAGTGTAACTCTGTGAGTTGAAATCACATATCACAGAGAAGTTTCTCAGATAATTTCTTTCTAATTTTTATCTGAGGGTAGTTCATTTTTCACTTGAATAGGCCTCAATGTGCTCATGAAAATACCTTCGCAGAATCCACACAAACAGTGTTAGCAAACTGCTCAATGAACAGAAAGATATAACTGTGGGAAATGAATACACACATCACAAAGTGGTTTCCCAGAAAGCTTCTTTTTGGTTTTTAGCTGATCATATTTCCCTTGTCACCACAGGCTTCAAAGCACACCCAAATATCCTACTTCAGATTCCACGAAAACGGTGTTAGGAAATTTCAACACTAAAAGAAATGTGTTACTCTGTGAAATGAATTCACACATGACAAAGAAGTTTCCCCTAATGTTTCTTGTTTTGAACTGAGGATATTTCCTTTGTCAAAATACGCTTCAAAGTGTTCGCAAATGTTCCATTGCAGATCCCAAGAAAACAGGGTTGGCAAACCGCTCAGTGAAAAGAACAATGTATCTCTGTGAGATGAATCCACACATCGCAAAGCAGTTTCTAAGAAAGCTTCTGTCTAGTTGTTGTCTGAGGATATGTCCTTTGTCACCATAGGCTTCAAAGTGCTCCCAAATATCCTATTGCAGATTCAAAGAAAACGGTGTTAGAAAACTGCTATATGAAAAGAAATGCGTAACTCTGTGAGATGAATTTACATGAACAAACACGTTTCTCGGGAAGCTTCTTTCTTGTTTTTAACTGAGGATATTTCCTATGACACCATAGGGCTCAATGTGCTCACGTACATACCTTTGCAGATTCCAAGATAATAGTGTTAGCAAACTGCTCAATGAAGAGATAATAGTGTTAGCAAACTGCTCAATGAAAAGAAAGGTGTACATCTGTGCGATAAATTCACAAATCAGAAAGCTGTTTCTCAGAAAGCTTCTTTCAAGGTTTATCTGAGAATATTTCCTTTTTCAAAATAGGCCTCACAGCAATCCCAAATATCCCATTGCAGATTCCAAGAAAAACGTGTTAACAAACTGCTCAGTGAAAAGAATGGTGTAACTGTGTGAGATTAATTCACACATTGCAAAACAGTTTCTCAGAAAGCTTCTTTCTCGTTTTAATCTGAGGATATTTCCTTTGTCATCATAGGCCTCAATGCACTCTCAAATATCCCTTTGCTGATTCCACGAAAACCATATTAGCAAACTGCTCCATGAATAGGAACGTGTAACTCTGTGAGATAATTTCATACATCACAAAGAACTTTCTCAGAAAGATTCCTTCCAATTTTTATCAG
>NW_022329764.1:17486-24556 GCF_002776525.5 Piliocolobus tephrosceles | reverse complement strand
GTTGTCCTGGTATTCATCTGGTGCCTTGGTGTTAATCTGTGGCCTAAGGTACTCCTGGGTTCTAGTGTCTTCTTGGGACCTGAT
The DNA here is from genome assembly GCF_002776525.5 of Piliocolobus tephrosceles. NCBI lineage: Eukaryota > Metazoa > Chordata > Mammalia > Primates > Cercopithecidae > Piliocolobus > Piliocolobus tephrosceles. The sequence continues at coordinate 24,472 of NW_022329764.1, read as the reverse complement.
GTCTACCAGGATCCTGGTATCCACCTGGGACCAGGTATCCACCTAGGGCCTGATATTCACCTGAGGACTAGGAATCCACTTGATAACTGGTGCCCATCTGGGTCCTGATGTTAACCTTGGGACTGGGGAACCACCTGAAGCTTGATGTCCACTTAGGGCATAAGTGTCTATCTGGGGTCTTGTGTTCACACGGGGCCTGATGTCCACTTTGAGCCTAAGTATTCACCAGGGGACTAGTGTGCAGCTGTTCACTTGGGGCCTGGTGTCAAGTTGAAGCAAGTTTGTTAACCTAGGGTCTGATGTCCAGTCCAGTGTCCACCTTGGGCCTGTTTCCTACATGGGGCCTGTGTGTCCACTTAGACCCTGGTATCATTTTGGGGCCTAGGTATTTACCTGGGGCCTGGATATTCATTGGTGCATCATGTCTCCCGGGGTCTTTGTGTCAATCTGAGCTCTGATATCCACCTAGGGATTTGGTATCTACCTAAGGCCTGGTGTTTACATGGGGCCTGTAACACCAGATTCCAGATGAACTCAGATGTACACCTGAGGCCTGATGTCCACCTGAGTTCTGTGTGTTCACGTAGGGCCTGCTATCATCTTGGGATCTAAGTATTTACCTAGGACCTGGGTATCTACCTGGGGCCTGACTTCCAATTAGTTCTTGTGTCAACATGGGGCCTGATGTCCACTTTGGGCCTAGGTAACCTCCTGATGACTAATGTCCACATGGTTCCTGAGGACAACCTGAGACCTGGTATTGATTTAGAGCCTAGTATCCACCTGGGGTCCAGGTGTCCACCAGAGACCTGATGTTCACCTGGAGTGTAGGAATTCACCTGGGGCCTGGTGTCCACCTTGAGTGTGTGTATCCAACTGAGTGCTGGTGTTCACCTGGAGTCCAGTGTATATCTGGGGCTTGATGTACACATGGGGCCTAGGCATCCACCTAGGACCTGATGTTCAGATAAGGGCTGGAGTTCTCCTGGCCTGGTGTCCACATGGAGCCTAGGTGTACACCTGGATCCTGATGTCCAACATGGATGGGCTCAATGTACACCTGGGGCCCAGTAGCCATCAGGTACTAGGAATCTCTCAAACTCCAGGTGCACATAAAGCTCCCAAGTGGCCACCTAGGCCTTAGGGTGATATGCAGGGTCCAGGTGGACACTGAGTACAAGATGAACACCAGGCCCCAGGTGAACACCAAGCCTCAGGTGTCTACCTAGCCCTCAAGTGGACACCAGGCACTAGATTGACACACAGGTACCAGGTGGATATCAGGCCCCAGGTGAGCACCAGGCCCCAGGTAGTTGGGTTACATATATCATAGGTGGCCATCAGGTCCCATGTCTATATCAAATCCCCAGCTGAATATCAGGATCCAGGTGGATACCCATGTCAGAAGTGAACACCAGGTTCCAAATGAACATCGAGCTCCAAATGAACACACAGGCCCCAGTTCAATACCAGCTTCAGGTAGATATCAGGAACCAGGTGGACTCCAGGCCTAATGTTCATGCCTAGTCTCTTGGAATACATCATGTTCAAGGTGGACACCCAGATTCCAGGTAGACATCTGGTGCCAGGTGGACATCTGGCTGCAGGTGGGCGTCAGGCCCCAGGTGGATACCCAGTCTGCAGGTGTAAATCAGGCCCCAGTATTTCATCGGGCCCCAGTTAAACACTTGACTAAAGGTGTGCATCAAGACCCAGCTTGACGCTCAGGCTTCAGGGGCACACTGGGCCCAAAGTGTACACACATGCCCAGGTGGACATCAGGCCCAAGTTGTACACCAGACCCCAAGTGGACATCAGGTTCCAGGTTGACACCAGTCTCTAGGTAGATCCTTAAGCCCCAATTGGTCATCAGGCCCAATGTGGATATCTTGACCCCAGGGGGTCACCAGATCGCAGGCAGGCCCCAGGTGGACACTAGACCCTAGGGTAACACAAGGTCTGGGAGGATTTCAGCTCCCATGTGGACTTTAGTCTTAAGGAGCTTACCTAGGCCCTAAGTGGACATCAGGCCCCCGGTTGACACAATGAACCAGGTAGAAGTCAGGCTCTAAGTAGAAACCCAGGCCCTAGGTAAATACTTCAGTCCCAAGCCAAAATCAGGCCCTATGTGGACACCCAGACTCCAGGCAGACATCAGGTCCCAGGTGAACACTCAACTCAAGGTGGTCATCAGGCCCCAGGTTGACACATAGGCCTCAGCTAGACAACAAGCATAGGTGAACTTCAGGCTCCAGATGAACATCGGGCTCCAGGAAGAAATCTGTGCCCCAATTAAACACCAAGTCTTAGGTAGACATCAGGCCTCAAATGGATACCAAGGCCCCAGATGGATATAAGATCCCAGGTAGACATTAGACACCAGGTGGAGAAACACCACATCCCAGGTAGACATTAGAGACCAGATGGACACTCAGGCCACAAGGGAACATCTGTCCCCAGGTGGACATTCATCCCAAGGTGGACATCAGGCCTCAGATGTACACCCAGACCCCAGGAAAACTATAGGCCACTGGAGGACACTCAGGCACCAAGAGGACAGCCAGTCCCTAGATAACGACAAGGCCCCAAGTGGACATGATGTTCCAGATGGATATGAGGCCCCAAGTGGATACTAGGCACAAGTGTCCATCAGGCCCCAAGTGGACCCAGGTCTCAAGAGCACACCAGGCCCCAGGGGAACACCGGGCCCTAGGTAAGCATGCAGTCCCAGGTGGACAGCAGGTGACAGGGGGACATCAGGACCCAGTTGGTCAAGAAGCCACAGCTGAACATCAGTTCCACATGAACACCAGTCCTCAGGTGTGCACCTAGTCCTCTCATGTGCATCAGGTATGAGGGTGACACACAGGCATGTGTCACACAGGATGTGTCACACAGAGTGTCACACAGGATGACACTCCAGGTGGATACTGGGCCCTGGTGGTACACCAGCTGAACTCTGGGCCTCAGTTGAACATCAGATCCCACGTGGTCACCCAGGCCCTAGTTGAACATCAGGTAGTAGGTGGACACCAGGTCATAGGTGGGTGTCTGTGCTCCTGGTGAACCTCAGGCCCCAGTGGACACTCAGACCCTTTATAGACATCTGGCTCCATTTGCACTCCCAGGGCCCAGGTATACATGAGGCCCCAGAGAAACACCAGTCCTCAGTCACCTAAGACTGAGCTCCCCTAGGGCTGGAGACTGAGTATTCACCTGGGGCCTAGGAATCTACGTAGGGCCAGATGTCCATCTGGGGCCTGATGTCTACTCAGGTTCAGATGTCCACCTAGGGCAGGGTGTTTCTCTGGGACCCAGAGTCCACCTGAAATCTTGGTATCAACGTGGGGCCTATGTGTCCACTTGGAGCCTGATGTGCACCTGAAGCCTGAGTTTTCACGTAGGATCTGATGAGCACCTGGGGCCCAGGTATCCATCTGAAACATCAGGCTCTGGATATACATCTGGGCCCCAGGTATACACTAGACACCAAAAGAACTCCAGACTCTATCTTAACATGGGGTCCTAGGTGCACGCCCAGGCCTCATGTCTACATTAGGACCCAGGTAGACATGACTCCAGGTGGGCATCAGTCCTGATATAGTTTGACTCTATGTCTCCACCCAAATCTTCTGTTGAATTGTAATCCTCACATGTTGAAGGAAGGGCCTGGTGCGAGGTGATTGAATCACGGGGGCAGACTTCTCACTTGCTGTTCTTGTGATAGAGTTCTTACAAGATCTGGTTATTTGAAACTGTGTAGCACTTCCCCATTCTCTCTGCCTCCTCCTCCCCCGTGGTAAAAAGGGCTTGCTTCCTCTTGGCCTTACATCATGATTGTTCATTTGCCAAGCCCTCACAGTCCTGCTCCATATTAAGCCTGCAGAACTGCGAGTCATTTAAAACCTCTTTTCCTCATAAATTGCCAAATATCAGGTAGTATTTTATAACAGTGTGAAAATGGACAAGGCCTTAGGATAATAACCATGTTGCAGGCCATAGATGGACATCTGGCTGCAGCTGGACACTCTTCCCCAGGTGGATACCCAGGCTCAAGGTTGACATTAGTCCCCAGGTAAACAACAAGCCCAGGTGAATACCTGTGCCCCAAGTAGACATCAGGCCTCAGGCTGACACTCAGCACAAGCTCCACATTAGGCTCCAGGTGGACACCCAGACTCCAGGTGGATACTGGGCCCCAGGGGTGCACCAGATTCCTGGTAGGCATAAGGCCCCAGGATGACACTAGAATCCAGGTGTACATAAAGCCACCGGTTGACACCAAGCCCTCAGATGAACACCAGGCCAACTGGTAGACATTAGGCACATAAGAATACTTGGGCACCAGGTGGGTATCAGGCCCCAGGTGAACATCAAACTTCAGTTGGACATCATTCTCCATGTAGACCCTAGCCCCAGCTAAGCATCAGGCTCCAGGTGGAAGCCCAGACTCTAGGTGCACTTCTGGCCACAGTTGAGCATCTGTCCCCAGGTGAGCATCAGACTACGGATGGATAGCAAGTCCCTAGGTGGACATCAGGTCAAAAGGGAATATAAGTCTCTAGGAAGATATCTGGCCCCAGGTAGATACTGAACTAGCAGCCCCAGGTTGACAGCAAGGCCTAGGTAGACCGCAGGCCCAGGTGGATACTGAACTAGAGGTTTACATCAAACCCCAGATTGACATTTAGTCCCCAGGTGATCATGACACCTTAACTGGACACCAAGTCCTCAGGTTGATACCCAAGTCCCAGGTGGACACCAGGTCAAAGATGAACACAAGACCTAAGATTGTCATTCAAGCCCCAATTGGACACCAGGCCCTAGTGAATAATATGACCCAGGGGATCATTAGGACCCAGCTGCATATCAGTCCCCAGGTTTACACGAAGCCCCCAGTGGGTTCCTCAGCTCTAGCTGGACATGAGGTCTCCAGTAGACACCCAGGACTAAGGTGGACATCAAGAATCAGATGGACATCTGGCCGCAGATGAACATCAAGCCTCACATGGATACTTAGTCCCCAGGTAGACATCAGGCCCGCATTTGACATCAGATTCTGGGTGGATCCCTAAGCCCCAGGTGGATATCCAGTCTCCAGCTGAATATCTATTCCCATGTGGATGCCCAGGCCCCAGGTGAATAACAGGTGCCAGGTGAACACAAGGCCCCAGGCAGACATCAGGCACCGGGTGGACACTGAGACCGTAGGAGGACGTCTGTCCTCAGGTTGACATCCCTCTCAAGGTGTACATTAGGCAACAGATGTACACCCAGGTCCAAGGCAGACAGGAGTCCCCAGTAAAACTCAACGCCCCCAGGAGGACACTCAAGCCCTAATTGGATGCCCAGACCTCAGGTAACTACAAGGCCCCAGGTAGATATCAGATTCCAGATGAATATTAGCCTCCAAGTGGATACCTAGTCACCAGGTAGACACCAGGCCCTAGGTGCATCCCCCAGCCTTCAGGTGCACACTAGGCTCCCGGTGAACACCAGCTTCCAGGTAAGCACCCAGTCCAAGGTAGACACGATGACCAAGGTGGTCATTAAGCCACAGCTGAACACCAATCTCGAGTGAACACCAGGTACCTAGTCTCCAGGTGGATATCGGGCCCGAGGTGGACACCCAGCCCCCAGATGAACATCAAGCTTCAGGTGGACATCATGCCTCAGGTGAACTCCAGGTCCCAGCCCAGCTGAACATCAGGCCCCATGTGGATGCCTAGGTTCCAGGAGCACATCTGGTCACAGTTGGACATTTGGCCCCAGGTGAACATCACGCCATGGGTGGATAAACAGTCTGCAAGTGGACATCAGGTCAAAGGTGAACATTAGTCGTCAGGTGGACATCAGGCCCCAGGTTGACACCAAGGCTCAGGTGAACATTAGGCCCCAGGAAGAAACCAGGCCCCAGGTGGATACCTAGGCCCCTAGTAAACCTCAGATTCTAGGTTGACATTCAGGCCCCCAGTAATCATATGGCCCCATGTATACACTCAGGCGTCAGGTTCACATGATGTCTTAACTGCACACCAAGGGGCCAGTTTGACATTCACATCCTAGGTGGGTGCCAGGTCCAAGGTTACACTCGGGCCCCAAGTGGACACCAGGCCCTAGGTGAATAATACAACCCAGTGGTCATTAGGATCCAGATGGATACCAGTCCCCAGGTTAACAGGAAGCCCCCATGTGTACCTAGGCCCCAGCTGGACATCAGGCCTAATGTGGTCATCTAGGATCAAGATGGACATCTGGCCGCAGGTGGACGTCAAGCCTGGTGTGGATACTTTGTTCCCCAGTGGCCAAGAGGCCTCAGTTCAACACCAGTCCCTGGGTGGATACCTTGGCTCCAGGTGGAAATCCAGTCTTCAGCTGAGCATCAGATCCCAGGTGAACACCAGTTCTTAGCTGGACATTAGGCTCCTGGTGGACATCAGGTACCAGTGGACATCCATGCCACAGGTGGACACTCAGGGCCCAGATGGGCATCAGGCCCCATTTGGACATTGAGGCCCCAGGTGGATATCAAGCCTCAGGTGAACCCTAGGTCCCACATAAACATCAGGCCTTAGGTTGACACTCAAGACCCAGGTGGACTGCTACAGCCAAGCAGAAAACACACCCCCATCTGGAGATCTAAGATACAGGTGTACAACAAGCCCCAGATTGATATCCAGGCCCCAGGTGGACAATATGCCCCAGGTGGACTCCATAACCCAGGTGAACAGCAGGCAACAGTTTGGCACCAAGCACCTATGTCAACACAAAGCCGTAGGTGATTACCAGGCCACGGGTAGTCAGCAGTTTCCACCTGTAGAACAGTCCCCATGTGGATACCTAGGCCCCAGGTGGACACTAGACCCCAGATTAACACAAAAAACAAGTAAAAAATCAGGCCCCAAATGGACAACCAGGCCCCAGCTACCTATACAAGTCTCAAGCAGACACCAGGCCCTATTTGCACTCCCAAGCACTAGGTGGAC